>NC_080545.1:6268635-6366135 GCF_028640845.1 Ahaetulla prasina
GTCTTTGGTGCATATGCTCTCAATGTATATAAAAAGACAATATACATTCATCAAGAATCATAAGGTACAACACTTAATGATAGTCATAGGGTACAAATAAGCAATCAGGAAACAATCAATATCAATATAAATAGTAAGGACACAAGCAACAAAGTTACAGTCATATAGTCCTAAGTGGGAGGAGATGAGTGATAGGAACAATGAGAAGACTAATAGTAATGCAGCCTTAGTAAATAGTTTAGTGTTGAGGGAATTATTTGAATAGAATAGAGTAGAGTAGAGTAGAGTAGAGTAGAGTAGAATAGAATAGAATAGAATAGAATAGAATAGAATAGAATAGAATAGAATAGAATAGAATAGAATAGAATTCTTTCTTGGCCAAGTGTGATTGGACACACAAGGATTTTTTCTTGGTTCATATGCTCTCAGTGTACATAAAAGAAAAGATACGTTCATCCAGAATTCTAAAGTACAACACTTAATGATAGTCATAGGGTACAAATAAGCAATCAGGATGCAATCATTATCAATATAAATTGTTTAGCAGAGTGATGGCATTTGGGAAAAAATCTGTCCTTGTGTCTAGTTGTTCTGGTGTGCAGTGCTCTGTAGCGTCGTTTTGAGGGTAGGAGTTGACACAGTTTATGTCTAGGATGCGAGCGGTCTGTAGATATTTTCACAGCCCTCTTTTTGACTCGTGAAGTATACAAAGAAGTCTCTGCCTTCACATATATTGATTGGTAGACAAGAAACAAGCTTAGTTGCTAGAATTTTTTGCAAGCGCCATCCTTTCCTTCTTCATTCCCCCCAAAGAGACACTCTGAGAATCCTGCATTCTAAGCACTCTAAACTCTGGTTTGTTACTCCAGCCAAGATGGGGAATTTCAGCCTAAAGAAATGCTTAATTCTGTAACGATTCCTCTTTTCAGGGTTTTTTTGTTTTTGTTTTTGTTTTCTCATTAAAAAAATGGCTACAAAAAGCTTTTGAAGGGAGAAAGGGCATCGTTATTTATCAGGGAACTGGGTTAAGTTCCAACAAGCAGTGACAAATAAAAGTAATTATCTCTTTTGGCATGTTGTGCCTTGACCCTCAGCAAAAATCTAGTTTTTACTGCCAAGTAACCAAATTTTCTTTAAAGTCCTGAATAGAACCTTTCCTGATTTATTTGATGCCTTTTGGGTTGTTGTTTTTTATTTGGTCCTCTTGTTGGTGACTCACTCAGCTTTCCTTGTGATCATTTCCCCTGACTGGCCCTCAGTTTTGCAATAAGGAATACAAATATATATATATATATTTTCTGAGGTTTTCGCGGGTGTTTGTATGTATGTCTTTGGTTATTCGGGTTTTCTCCCGCGTAAAATTGGAAGTGTCTTGCTCCCAGAAGCACGAAACTGAAGCCTGAAGATGACGAATGAGACTTCGTTGAAACGTCACCAAGATACTTCCAATTTTACGCGGGAGAAAACCCGGATAACCAAAGATCTACACACACACACACACACATACACACATATATATAAAATGTTTCAGCGAAAAACAGCTAAAATCCCACTGAACACCAGATTTTGTCAGAAGTACTGAAAAATAAATCCTGATTTCTTTCCAGTTTGTGGCTGTTAAGAATTTTTGTTTTTATTGCTTCCTAAGGACTGTCTTCCTTCTAGCATTTGTCCAACACAAGAGAAGGATATAAAACACACCTCCATAGTGAGAGTTCATTGGTTAGAAAGCTGCACTGAGGAATTGTGTTAATTGGGAACCCAGCTGTAATGACATTGTGCAATGGACTGAACTTTGGGAGCCTGATGGTGGATGAAGCAAATCTGGGGCAGAGTGAAATGAGGCATCAGGCTAGAATCCCTATGTAGTCACAAGCTTACTAAATCCAAACCTCCCTTGAGTGCTGCTGAACTTTATCTAATTCTAAAGGTAAAGGTTCACCTCACACATATGTGGTAGTCGTTCCTGACTCTAGGGGGCGGTGCTCATCTCCGTTTCAGAGCCCGCACTGTCTGAAGACGTCTCCGTGGTCATGTGGCCGGCATGACTCAACGCCAAAGGCGCACAGAATGCTGTTCCCTTCCCACCAAAGGTGGTCCCTATTTTTCTACTTGCATTTTTGACGTGCTTTCAAACTGCTAGGTTGGCAGAAGCTGGGACAAGTAACAAGAGCTCATCCTGTTATGAGGTGCTAGGGATTCGAACCGCTGAACTGCCGACCTTTCTGATCGACAAGTTCAGCGTCTTAGCCACCGAGCCACTGCGTCCCTAACTCTAAGCAGGTGCTATTGTTGGCTGAGAAGATTTGTTTGCATAGACTGTTGAGCAATAAATCAGTTTAATTGGACCTTCACATGTGGATCTGGTCTTTTAGTTTTTCACGATCTTCTGCTCGTTGCTGCACATAACCAATGTGATTTTTCTTTCTTTTTTTTCAAAACAGGCACTACAAGGCCTCATAAGGAGGGGGAGGTCCCTGGTGTGGATTATATTTTCATCACGGTTGAAGATTTTATGGAACTAGAGAAAAGTGGTGCTCTTCTAGAAAGTGGAACCTATGAAGGTAAGCGCAGGCTTCCTGCAGAGCCTATCTTGCAGTTCTGTGGTGTTTCTCCCATTTTCGAGATTTGCATTAGGACATCACAATAGAATGCGTCACAATATATGTTTTCTTACATTTTATAAGAGAGTGCAGTTTTTGGTAATTTCTTTCCTCAGTAAACAGTGAAACACAGATGAGGATGAGGATGAAGGAGAAGGAGAAGATACTGTAGACAGGAGAAGGAGACTAGAAGGTGAAGGGGATTATAGAAAGGAGGAGAAGGAGAAGGAGAAGGAGAAGGAGAAGGAGAAGGAGAAGGAGAAGGAGAAGGAGAAGATACTGTAGACAGGAGAAGGAGACAAGAAGGTGAAGGGGATTATAGAAAGGAGGAAAAGAAGGAGAAGGAGAAGGAGAAAGAGATACTGTAGACAGGAGAAGGAGAAGGAGAAGGAGAAGGAGAAGGAGAAGGAGAAGGAGAAGGAGAAGATACTGTAGACAGGAGAAGGAGACAAGAAAGTGAAGCGGATTATAGAAAGGAGGAGGAGGAGGAGGAGGAGGAGGAGGAGGAGGAGGAGGAGGAGGAGGAGGAGGAGAAGGAGAAGGCAATACTGTAGACAGGAGAAGGAGACAAGAAGGTGAAGGGGATTATAGAAAGGAGGAAAAGAAGGAGAAGGAGAAGGAGAAAGAGATACTGTAGACAGGAGAAGGAGAAGGAGAAGGAGAAGGAGAAGGAGAAGGAGAAGGAGAAGGAGAAGGAGAAGGAGAAGGAGAAGATACTGTAGACAGGAGAAGGAGACAAGAAAGTGAAGCGGATTATAGAAAGGAGGAGGTGGAGGAGGAGGAGGAGGAGGAGGAGGAGGAGGAGGAGGAGGAGGAGGAGGAGGAGGAGGAGATGATGATGATGATGATGATGATGATGATGATGATGATGATACACATTGGCAAAAGGAATCAGAACACAAAATACAAACTGAGTGGACATGACCTTGTAGATGACCCTCACTCTGTCAAGGACCTTGGAGGACTCATATCAAATGATCTAAGTGCCAAAACCCACTGTAACAACATCGCCAAAAAGGCATTAAGGGTTGTAAACCTAATCTTGCATAGCTTCTTCTCCAGTAATATTACACTACTAATGAGAGCATACAAAACATTTGCTAGACCAATTCTCGAATACAGCTCATCTGTCTGGAACCCGCACTGCATATCAGACATTAATACAATTGACAGTGTCCAGAAATATTTCACAAGAAGAGTCCTCCACTCTTCCGCTCGCAACAAAATATTTTATGCCACCAGACTTGAAATTTTGGGCTTAGAAAATTTAGAACTACGCTGCCTTCGGTATGACCTAAGCATTGCTATCGTTGACTACTTCAGCTTCAACCACAACAATACATGGGCACACAATAGATACAAACTTAAGGTAAATTTTGCTCCAAACTTGATTGCAGAAAATATGACTTCAGCAACAGAGTGGTAAATGCCTGGAATGCACTACCTGACTCTGTGGTTTCATCCCCAAACCCCCAAAATTTTAACCTTAGACTGTCTACTGTTGACCTCACCCCATTCCTAAGAGGTCTGTAAGGGGGGTGCATAAGAGCACCGGCGTGCCTACCGTCCCTGTACTAATGTCCCCTTTAATTGTATTCATTTTATGTATTCAATTCATGCTTATATTTATATATATTATCGAATACGTACTTGACAAATAAATGATGATAGAGAAGGAGAAGGAGAAGAGATGATGATGATGATGATGATAGAGAAGGAGAAAGAGAAGAGATGATGATGATGATGATGATGATGATGATGATGATGATGATGATGATTGAGAAGGAGAAGGAGAAAGAGAAGAGATGATGATGGTGATAGAGAAGGAGAAAGAGAAGAGATGATGATGATGATAGAGAAGGAGAAGGAGAAGGAGAAAGAGAAGAGATGATGATGGTGATGATGGTGATGATGATGATGATAATGATGAAGACGATGATGATGATGGAGAAGGAGAAGGAGAAAGAGATTATGATGATGATGGTGATGATGATGATGATAGAGAAGGAGAAGGAGAAAGAGAAAGAGAAGAGATGATGATGATGATGGTGATGATGATGATGATGATGATGATGATGATAGAGAAGGAGAAGGAGAAGAGATGATCATGATCATGATTATCATTTGGTCATGGATGAATGAAGAGTTAATCACTCTTGGTGATTTTATGGGCCAGGTCTCTCCACATCTCCACATCCTCCAATGTTGCGCTGCTTTTCCTTATTCGTGGTGGTGTCAGCTTTAATGGTGTCCACCTACCACGTTCTTCTATGGCCTGGTTTCCTTTTATCATTAACTCTTCCCAATGTAATTGCTTTCTCTAGTGAGAAACACAAAGAGGCACCCGCAATTAAAATCCACTATCACGCAGCTTAATCAGAGGAATGAACAGTGAGACGAATTCATCTGCCAACTTGGCAAACTTACGGCGTCAAGCAAACCCCTTCATGATCTCTACCGGACTGACATTAGTTTCAAGTGGAAATATTTTTGTATAATGAACTAGATTCTCTTGTTCAGCAGAGTCTCCCCCGACAGAGGCTCTAATGGATGGACATGTCAGCCTCACAATGCGCTCGTACGCATCTTCTCTCTCCCGTTATTAATTGTCTCGCGCAAATTAATGTACTTCAGAAGCCCATTCAGCAGTTTTACCCCAAACTGGATACAAAATAGAACAAAAAAAACCCTACCACCTACGATATGGGGTATAGATAGAGAGGAAAATGTGAGGGATACGTAGATTTAAAAATGCCAGCTTAATAGATGTTCAGCAGGTGGTTTAACGATGGCCCCAGAGTTATTGTTGATCCATTTCTTCAACCTTATTCCAAATCATTAACAAAAGTGGATTTTTTTTTTGTTATATTTATTTTTTTATTATTTATAAGCATTTTTGAATACAGTGTACGAATGCAGGGTATGTCAGTTACACAAAGACCAGAATTTTTTTTAAAAAGGTATTAACACAGGGCCTTTGGTGGCTCTACAGACTAATGCAGTCTGTTATTAACACAGCTGCTTGCAATTACTGCAAGTTCAAGTCCCACCAGGCCCAAGGTTGACTCAGCCTTTCATCCTTTATAAGGGAGGTAAAAAGAGGACCCAGATTGTTGGGGGCAATAAAAGTTGACTTTGTATATAATATACAAATGGATGAAGACTATTGCTTAACACAATGTAAGCCGCCCTGAGTCTTCGGAGAAGGGCGGGATATAAATTCAAATAAAAATAAAAATAAAAATAAAAAAAACCTCATAACAGCAGTGATGGGTTTCAAAAAATTTTACTACCGGTTCTGTGGGCGTGGCTTAGAGTGTGTGGTGTGGCTTCGTGGGCGTAGCTTGGTGAGCATGGCAGGGAAAGGATATTGTAAAATCTCCATTCCCACCCCACTCCAGGGGAAGGATACTGCAAAATCTCCATTCCTACCCCACTCCAGGGGAAGGATACTGCAAAATCCCCATTCCCACCCCACTCCAGGGGAAGGTTACTGCAAAATCCCCATTCCCACCCCACTCCAGGGGAAGGTTACTGCAAAATCCCCATTCCCACCCCACTCCAGGGGAAGGTTACTGCAAAATCCCCATTTCCTCTCGATCAGCTGGGACTCGGGAGGCAGAGAATAGATGGGGATGGGGCCAGTCAGAATTTTTACTACCGGTTCTCCGAACTACTCAAAATTTCCGCTACCGGTTCTCCAGGACTGGTCAGAACCTGCTGAAACCCACCTCTGCATAACAGTAACTAGGAACAGTAATTATGATTACACTTGTATTAGATATAATTGTAACAGTATAACCAAATAGTTTAAACTAGGTTTTCTTATATCTATTTACATTTTGTAGATTATCCTACTTATAGTTGAAAACCATCTCTATTTTAATACATTCATGGTTTTTCTTCCCTCTAATTCTTACCCATTTTCTCTAGACATTCATAAAAACTGTTCCGTATCCGGTAGGATTCTAAATCTTCTTTATCTTTAATTTTAAAAGTTAACCTAACCATTTCAGCACGTTCTAAAATTTTCTGAATCACTTCTCCATCTGGCGAAGTGTTTTCATTTTTCCCGTATTTAGCAGATATGATCCTTGCTACTATCAGTATATGTAAAATTAAATATGTGGTCCCTTTTATCGTAGCCTTCTGGTTTTATTCCCAACAGGTATCATTTCGGTTTCAAATCTATATTCTGTTTAGTTATCTCTTCCCCCCAAAAAAGTGGAATTTGTGAGACATTAGTATATCATGCTGCACTGCAATCAGAGTAGAATTAGGCATAAAATCCTCAGAATTGGTTAGAAGTCAGTATTGCTGCTAAGAAAATAATACTTAAACATATTAACCACATAGTGTTGGAGCAATTAATGTTTTATAAAGGAAGATCCCTTTGGACAAACCAGTTTTTCCATGAACATCATCTGGGATCTTCTTAATTGCTGATTCCTGTATCGTAAACAGTAAGAGAAGGAGACCAAGAGAGAGCCTGAGGGTGGAGTCAAGAGAGGAACCAGCCTGGAATCATTTTGTTCCCATAAATGATCCAAGTCCTCTTGAGTTCTCTTGACTCTTAATTTAGCACCAGTTTAATGCTGACTGTTACCTAACTAGATTATTGTGTATAGGCCTAAGTAATACCTCAACTTAACTGGAATTTAATGCATGGTCCTGATTCTTCCCGTGTTGTGGTCCACCGGTGGCCTGTGGAGTTGGCAGCAGAGTCGGACAGTGAGGAGGCTGTGGAGGAACATAAGCCAGTCCTGTAGTCTGGGAAAGGCTCGGATGAGGGCTCTGCGTCAGAGGCAGAGATGGGGCCAGGGCCATCTGGGAGTTAGGTGCTGACTCCAGAGCCTCCAGAGTCGGACATCAGTGCACTGGGAACAGGGGGAGCCTGTTCCCAGTGCATGCATGCGCAGAGCTGCCAGAAGGCAAAAACAGTTAAGACAAAAGGGACGACTCGGGAGTAAAGCTTGGAGATGATTGGCCCCTCCCATAAGACATAAAGGTGGAGCAAAGGGACATGAGCCTTTGCAGGAAGCACCTTTGTTTGTTCTGGTCGGTTTAAACTCTGAAGCTCCGTTTTGACTCTGTGCTCCATGTAGCCTTGCAAAGCTAATTGGCAATTAGGTCTTTGGCAGCGTGTCAAGGGAGATAAAGGTGGGTGTTTATCAGCCTTATCCTGAAGGACTGTGGCAGACTTCTGTCAGGCTCTTTACAAACTATTTGTGACTCATCACGGGCTGGGAATGAACAGAATTCACAGCCGTTGAAATAAAAAGAAGTGTTTTGGGGGGACTAAAATTGTGATTTATGCTTTCTCAGGAAGCCTAGGTCAGAACATCCTGCCTGACACAAACTTATGATAAACATTTATTTATTTATTTATTTATTTATTTATTTATTTATTTATTTATTTATTTATTTATTTATTTATTTATTATTTCGACTTTTATACCGCCCTTCTCCCGAAGGACTCAGGGCGGTTTTACAGCCAAGTAAAAAACAACAGTACAAAAGTTAAGAACAATTTAAAAAAAAAACTAATTTTAAATTGGCCGAACTGTAAAAATTTGCTAAATCCCATTAAAAACTAATTAAAACTATTAAAAAAACTATTAGGCTAATCCTGCTCGATGAAATAAAAGAGTCTTCAGCTCACGCCGGAAAGTTCGGAGGTCAGAGAGTTGGCGCGACATATTACGCTGTTTGAGCTATTTGTGTTTTGTACAGCTTTAGGATATGGAATGGTCTTTGAAGGAATAATCCAGAAAGTCCTCAAATCGATGATTATTAGCTCTTGGGATATAACCAAAGGTGCTTTTTCAGGTGGACTTTTTGGTTTTTTTCTTTTGAAGATGTTTCGCTTCTCATCCTGAAAGCTTCTTCAGAACTGACTGAATGATGGATGAATGGAAGGATTTATGTTCCTTAAAGACAGCTGATCATTTGCATCCTTTTAGAGGGTTGTTGAGGCCACTTGGAGGTTTGTCTGTGTCTTCAGGGTCGCCTGAGTGGTGCAAATGGTTCCTGTAGTCTGCAATATTTTTCTTCTGGAAATCCATTCCTACTCCCACACCATTCCAAGGATGTTCATCCCAAATTGAATAGCTAAACGTCTGTAGAGATTCTCCATTTTCTTTTGAAACATCTTCAGAAGAAAAACCAAGTCCAGTTGCTTCCTGAAAAAGCACCTTTGGGACAACCATGACCTGGATGACTGAGAATCTCTAGAGGCCTCTTGGGATATAGGTGATACGTTACTTATTATTTTTATCTCAGAAGTTTACAACTGAAATTATACAGCAGATGGGCCATTTCACTCAATCAACTTTTTTCTCATGGGGACTTTCTTTGCTTCCCAGCCTCCATTTGACGGGCAAACACATTGGGGAAGACTGATAGATAACCCTAAGGCTGTATTAACAAGCCAAAGGAGCTGAAACTGATACATCTTCAAGCCGTATTTAATTTGCTTTAAAAATGAAATTTATTGATGCATTTATTATGGCCGCACTGCGATTTGTAATACATCTACAGTAAACAAACACATACACACCGGGGGTAAAATCCAGCAGGTTCTGACAGGTTCTGGAGAACCGGTAGCGGAAATTTTGAGCAGTTCAGAGAACTGGCAAATACTACCTTGGCTTGTCCCAGAGTGGGGTGGGAATGGGGGTTTTGCAGTATCCTTCCCCTGGAGTGGGGACGGAATGGGGATTTTGCAGTATCCTTCCCCTGAAGCGATGAGGGAATGGGGATTTTGCAGTATCCTTCCCCTGCCATGCCCACCAAGCAACACCATGCCCACCAAGTTACGCCCACAGAACCAGTAGTAAAAAAAGTTGGGTTTCACCACTGATACACATGCTATATAGTTTATATCGTATACATCATGTTCAGTAAACAAATATACTCACTTAATAACTCTTTGCATAGCAACGACAATTGGGACTAGTTGGTTCTGTTGCTAAGCAAAGAAGTTTTTTTATTATTTATATTTATTATTTACATTTACATTACATACAAGTTGCTAATTGAATTGTGCTCAGGTTTACATCTGACTTCCTCCATTGACTGTTTTTGTTGGAAGCCATCTGGGAAAGTTGCAAATGCTGATCATTTGACCCCAGGACACTGTAATAGTCATAAGTACATGCCAGTTGCCAAGCATCTTTGATCATATGGCCTTGAGGATGCAGTGATGGTTATAAGTGTGAGAGCCGGTTGTAAATCACTTCTTTAAGCGCTGTTGTAACTCGTAACAGTCACTAAATGAAGACTTCTGTAAGTAGAAACCTACTTCTGTATAGTAATGGATGGAGGGATGGACAGATGGACAGACATAATACATGAATAGATAGATGGAAAATAGATAATGTAAGGTTGGATAGGTGGCTATAGATGGATGGATGGAGGGATGGATGGAGGGATGGACAGATGGATGGATGGACGGATGGACGGATGGATGGACAGATGGACAGACATAATACATGAATAGATAGATGGAAGAATAGATAATGTAAGGTTGGATGGATGGATGAATATGGTTGGATGGATGGATGGATGGTTGGATAATAGAAGGTTGGACAGATAGATGATCGATGGATGGATAGATCGATAGATAAATAGATTGATAGATTGATAGATAAGGCAGACAGACATGTGTGTGTGTATATGTGTACACACACACACACACGTACACATACATATAATATTACTTGGCAGTCTTAACCAAAATAATTTGGTAAAAATTAATAATAGAATAAGAGCTTCAGTTTGAGACTGATGCTTTGCTTCCAGAAGCTGAAATGAAAGATGATGGACATAGAAAAATTAGTAAACAAACAGAATAATTAATCCCTTCTGCCTACAGCAAATTATCCATTTTTCAAAAACACCTGAGGAATATAAACAGCTTCTAATTAATGTTATACTCAATGCTTGTGTACCGTGTAGCTTTGGCCTTAAATCCTTGGAAGATGAACAAATTAAATAGCGAGGTCTATAAATAGCCCTCCTGCTCTCTTCTTTGAAGCCAAAAGGCTCTACACAAACTTTAGCATTGGCTGCGTTTCTGTGACAGAGTAAACCGTTCTGTACCGGTTGAAGATAATATGGAAAGGTAGAGTCCTTTGCAGCAATTCAATCTCAGGGTAATCAGGACATGGGTGATGGTCACAAGGACATCCTCCTCCTCCTCGCCTCCATCATCATCATCATCATCCATCTTTTAATGACCCTATAATCCCTTGCGGTATGGAATCTGGGCAACTGAATGGAGCTAGCAAAATGTTTACTGGCCAGATGCCCTTCTTGTCACCAATGCAGAGTTTTGTTCAGCAGATATATTTTCATCATGCCCAGAGAGAGAAATATCTGCCTCTATCTAGGATTGAACCCCCAGCCTCCTGATTGTGAGGCGAGAGCTCCACCTCTAGGCCACTCCACCTCTCCGATATCCTGCTCCACCAGTGAACATAATTGGTTCGCCAGGCAAGCCGAGTGATGGCTGGTCTGCTCAGATGTCGACATCTGCTCCCATATAACACCTATCCTGCACAGACTGCACTGGCTGCCTGTTGTCTTCTGGGTGCGCTTCAAGGTGTTAGTTACTACCTTTAAAGCGCTTCATGGCTTAGGACCGGGATACCTATGGGACCGTCTACTGCCAACGTCTATCTCCCAACGACCGGTGCGCTCTCACAGAGAGGGGCTCCTCAGGGTGCCGTCAGCCAAGCAATGTCAGCTGGCGGCCCCCAGGAGGAGGGCCTTCTCTGTGGGGGCTCCTACCCTATGGAACGAGCTTCCCCCTGGACTCCAACAAATACCTGATCTTAGGACCTTCCGCCGCGAACTTAAAACCTACTTATTTCGTCTTGCTGGACACGCTTAAATTTTAAACTATCAAATTGATTTTATGGGTTTTAAATTTTTTGTAAATTTTAGAGGGTAATATTTTATCTATAAGTAGCCATATCAAATAGGTTTTTTTAAGGGTTGTTCTTAGTTTTGTATTGTTGTTTTTTCCTGTATTTTATTCTTTTTTTAAAAAAAAATGTAATTCAAAAAGTTTTACAAAAAAAAAATTCCCCCCTTTCCCCCCAACCCGTCTCCCTTCACAAACCCCCTCCCCCCCGACTTCCCGGAACAAGCACAAGGTATAGTTAAAAATAAAACAAACATATGCTAAAAAAAAATTTTTTCCCCAAAATTATTATACCAATTTTCCCTCTCTAGCTCTGACTTCCCCCTTACATAACCAAAATCCTTCAAAAAATTAACAATAAACAGTAATAAAATATATAGATCAATAGAACAAATTAATCCTAAAGTATTTAAAACCAGCTAAAGCATAAAAATCCAATCCAATTCAGAGAATATCTCCCTTATAGCTTCTATAACCATATAATTTTCCCCCCAAGTCTTTCTTACATAAGATCTTTCGAGAATATTCTATTTAAAATTCAATACAACAGATTATAAAATTTCAATACAGGGAAATTACAATATCTATTCAACTTTAGTCCTTCCTCGTCAAAATCCAGTATAAATCCAAATATCTAGTCTTTTATGATAGTTATAAAACATATAATCAACCCATTTCTTCCAGATCTTCCTCACGTATTGTCTTTCAGGAACGCTAATATCTTTTTCTGTTAATATTTCCAAAAAAAAATTTTTTTTCAAGGATGATACTTTTGTCTCTTGCCATTTTTTTTGATGCATTAGTCTCTGTCTTTCCTTCATTACTCCTTTTGAAAAGTCAGTCACAATATTTCCTAATAGTTCCTTATGTCCAAGAATCCACGAGTTACTGCCGTATATTCCCTCAATCCGAAAAGAGAACTCTTGGAAAGCATTAACCCTGTGAATTTTTCCATTTCGGGAGACAGCCTCCTGTAGCACAAATTCAGGCATTTCATCCAAACTTTTTAAAAAAGGCTTCTTTACATCAACTTGTTAATTCAGGATCCTATCTTCATATTTATCCACTTTTATTATCTCCTCCATTCCATATTCCAAGTCCTGATTACATTGGTTAATTTCCTCCAAACTCTCATCCAAAACGCCTCCATTTTTTTCCAATTCGTATTTTTGAGTAATTAAATACATTCTTTCTGTATAATCCTGTATAAAGTCATGAATCCATTCTTCTGAAAAGACCTTCGTGGCAAAGTTCTTGCTGAAAATCCCCTTATAAAATACTTAAACAAACTAAAATAATCCAACAATCCACAGTCCAGTACAATAAGATAAAATCTCCATTCAGTTTCACTTTCTCAACAAGTAAACGCCATTTTATTTCATTGTGTTGATTGTAGATGAGAGAAAAAAAATTAAAAAAATAGAAGTCAGATTTAATACTTGCAACTTAAATGACTGATCTCCTGTGTTTATTCCGTCTGCTTATAAATATCCATAACAATCACTTGAAGCAGAAGTGGTCGCTCTCTTCTCTGTCTGCATGAAGCAGAGACATGCTGGGGCTGGAGCTTTTTTTAGAAGGATTTCCAGGGAACTTTCCCTTTCGAGGTCCCCAAACGGGGCCTCTAGAGAGAGCTCTACCTTTCCTTCTTCTTGCTCTTTCCCTTCCCCTTACCGGGGAAGGTACTTTCAGCCACTGTTTTCGCCGGCTTTTACAGAATCCCAGCGCGGGCGCCCTTAGGGCGTCCTTCGAAGAGAGCGGAGCCACCAGAAGTCCCCTGTATTTTATTCTTGGCTGTACACCGCCCTGAGTCCTTCGGGAGAAGGGCGGTCTATAAATAAAAATACTCTATTCTATTCTATTCTATCTACAAAAAGAAACCATGGAACCACAAATCATGAACCTCTTTTATCAGGTTGGATGGAACCCAGGGCCAAAATGAGGCCGCCACCAAACGTAATAGCTTCTGCACAAGCAGAAACTCCATCTTTGTAGTGTTTTTTTTACCCAAATATGGGATGGAGCATACTGCTTCTGCTTTCGCCTTTCAGCCCCAATCCAGGAGACTTTGCAAGTCGACGCTTTCGTGACAAACTATTTTTGTGTTAAATTTATATTTTACCGACAAAGAAATCCCAGAAGGGTATGGCTAGCTGACGACAGCTAAATAGCTTGAAATAGATCTATACTAGTCTCCCTTTATTTCTTTGTCGGTAAAATATAAATCCATTTTTGTAGGATTCCAGTTAACCTTGCTTCATCCAAGGAGGTCCACACTAACTACAGATAATGGCGAGAACAATTAATCAATGGAACGGCTTGCCTCATCCATAAGGAGTTGTGGATGTTCCATCGATGGAGGTTTTCAAGGAAAGATTGAATAACCGTGTGTCCAGGATGATATGAGGTCTCCTCGCTTGGGCAGGAGGTTGACTGGAAGACCTCCAAGAGATGGATGATGGGAATGATGAGAAGATTAATAGTAGTGCAGATTTAGTGAATAGTTTGACAGTGTTGAGGGAATTCTTTGTTTAGCAGAGTGATGGCCTTCGGGAAAAAACTTTTTTTTATTTGACTTTATATCCCGCCCTTCTCCGAAGACTCAGGGCGGCTTACATTGTGTTAAGCAATAGTCTTCATCCATTTGTATATTATATACAAAGTCAACTTTATTGCCCCCAACAATCTGGGTCCTCATTTTACCTACCTTATAAAGGATGGAAGGCTGAGTCAACCTTGGGCCTGGTGGGACTTGAACTTGCAGTAATTGCAAGCAGCTGTGTTAATAACAGACAGACTTAGTCTGCTGAACCACGAGAGGCCCTTGTCCTTGTGTCTAGTTGTTCTGGTGTGCAGTGCTCTATAGCATCGTTTTGAGGGTAGGAGTTGAAACAGTTTATGTCCAGGATGTGTGAGGTCTGTAGATATTTTCACAGCCCTTTTTTTGACTCGTGCAATATACAGGTCCTCAATAGAAGACACGTTGGTAGCAATTGTTTTTTCTGCAGTTCTAATTATCCTCTGAAGTCTGTGTCTAATTTGGTGGGTTGCAGAACCGTTCCTTGTCTTAGCATGTCTTCTTTGTTTCAGAACTTAGCAAGGGCAGATAGCTCAGGCTGTCATTGGCGTTTAAATGATATGATTGGGAAAGTCACTTTAGCTCAAGAACGTCCCACTTCAAGTTGAAAGATGTTCTCGAGGGGCATCAGAAAAATGAAGATAGCAGCTGTGACCGTGTGAGCGGAGTCCTTCGTTATACGCATCAGGGATGAAAGAGCTGTGGTGATTTGGTGGTTTCAATGCGGCATTACAGGCAAAAACTCTGCCCGCTGCGTGGAGTTTGATCCTGACCAGCTCAAGGTTGACTCAGCCTTCCATCCTTCCGAGGTGGGTAAAATGAGGACCCAGATTGTTGGGGGCCATAGGCTGGCTCTGTAACCTGCTTAGAGAGGGCTATAAAAGCACTGTGAAGTGGTATTTAAGTCTGCTATGAAGGAAGGAAGGAAGGAAGGAAGGAAGGAAGGAAGGAAGGAAGGAAGGAAGGAAGGAAGGAAGGAAGGAAGGAAGGAGGCTATATCTGCCCATTGCGAGGAGTTCAATCCTGACCGGCTCAAGGTTGACTCAGCCTTCCATCCTTCCAAGGTGGGTAAAATGAGGACCCAGATTGTTGAGGGCAATAGGCTGACTCTGTAAACTGCTTAGAGAGGGGCTGTAAAGCAATATATAAGTTTAACTGCTACTGCTATTGCTCAGTGCAATGATGCGTTACAAAGGGGAAAGACTTCAATCCTGCAGTTGTGGCCACCATATTGATTTTATAGGAGTATATAGGCATGGGTCCAGGTTATCCAAGGAGCCATCTCACCTCAACGGGATTAACCCACCCATACTCACAAGCAATGGAAGAGGCCGGCTACAGATCCCACTTGTTAAGGAATTCCAGCAGGCGGCTCAAGGAGAACCTTTCCTGCTGTGGCCCCATCCCTATGGAACACCCTGCCCCTGGAGATAAGATCTGCTCCTACTCTTCTGGCCTTTTAGAAGGTTATTAAAACTTGGGTTGGGTGGGTTGATTTGAGGGCGCAGGGGACACTCACTCCTGGAGGTGGTTGACAAGGTAAAAAGACCTCATCCCCAACCAAGCTATCCATTCCTTAGTCCTTATTTTTTCTATAGTTTTAAGATCTTTCTTTCTTTCTTTCTTTCTTTCTTTCTTTCTTTCTTTCTTTCTTTCTTTCTTTCAGGCCTGGAAGCCATCTTTTGTATTAGGCCTTCAGGCCTGCCACATTTACTACTGTGGGAAACTGGGAGTGGGAATTGTATGGAGCCAGGGTGATATAGTCATAACTACATTCCTTTCTCAGAGAGTCAAGGACATTTTGCCCTGCACCTGGAGGGGTGTGACTGGGAGGCATCTCTAGTTGGGACACTGCTTTGATTGGGGCACCTGATGGACATGTGGGTGTTGGAAAGGGACTTTCCTTTGGGTGGGGAAAACCTGGAAGCTTTCAGATTCAGGTTTTCCCAGATGTGCCAATATGACATCTCAAATAAAATGTAACTATGAGGAAATTCAAGCCTCGGAGTTTTCTTTCGCTGGGGGTGTTACTTGGAACCCTAACTCTTCCTTCCTTCCTTCCTTCCTTCCTTCCTTCCTTCCTTCCTTCCTTCCTTCTTCCTTCCTTCCTTCCTTCCTTCTTTATTGGCCAAGTGTGATTGGACACACAAGGAATTAGTCTCCGGTGCATAACCTCTCAGCGTACATACAAGCAACAAGTGATAAAATCATGATCATAATCATACAATGCAATCATCATAAATCATAAGATACAACACTCACTGACGGTCATAGGATGCTAAATAAACAATCAACATAAATCATGCAAGAATACTAAATAAACAGTAAATATCAATCGTAAGAGGCAAGCAACAAAGTTATAGCATGAAGAAGATAAGGAAATAACTAATAGGGAAGATGAGAAGGATAATAGCAATGCAGCCCTATTAGGTGGTTTGACAGTGTTGTGTGGCTTAGTTGTTTAGCAGAGTGATGGCATTTGGGGGAAAACTGTCCTTGTGTCTTGTTGGTTTGGTGTGCAGTGCTCTGTAGCGTCGTTTTGAGGGTAGGAGTTGAAACAGTTTTTGTCCAGGATGTGAGTGGGTCTGTAGATATTTTCACAGCCCTCTTTCTGACTCTTGCAGCAGACAGGGCATAGTTTTGAATATTGTCATTATTTTTCGATTCGTCTTTTTATAATCTTTTATAAATAAAGAAGTGTCCCGAACCCCATCCTATGGATACCCCAGTCAGATTGTGATACAAGCCTTTTCAGTGCTAGGATAGATAGATGTGCAAAGATGCAGGGACCAAACGCTTTATCCGAAGATTGAAGGGTTTGTCAAGAGAAGGCACTTTCCCAGGAAGTGTAGCCTGATTTTCAATTGCTTCTTGTGAAAGACACATGAGAGGTGTTTGAACACTTGAAGGTTTTTCGCTCTAAGAAGCATTATTTCTGGAAGCAATAGCTTCTACACCTGGACTATTTGTGTTTCGGGGTCTGAATGATGAGATTCCGCTTCAGAGGTGGGTTCCAGCAAGTTCGGACCAGTTCTGGAGAACCTGTAGCGGAAATTTTGAGTAGTTCGGAGAACCGGTAGTAAAAATTCTGACTGGCCTCATGCCCATCTATTCTCTGCCTCCCGAGTCCCAGCTGATCGGGAGGAAATGGGGATTTTGCAGTAACTTTCCCCTGTCATGTCAACCAAGCCAAGCCACGCCCATCAAGCCACACCTGTAAAACCGTTAGTAAAAAAAATTTGAAACCCACCACTGTTCTGCTTCTGTTCGAACTTTGCTCTGCCTTTCCTTGGCCAATCATTTGAACGTTGTTCAATGTAATTTGAACTATTTCCTGCTTCTGTTGTAAAGTCTTGACTCGCTTTAGGGCAAATGTAGCTTTCCCTTGGGGTCCTTGGTGGGCTGTCTGAGCTTGGTTGGTTTGTTGCAAGCATTTCATTACCAAATACAATTACCTAGCACTGAAATTGCCTAGCTTTTGTTACCCTAGCCCTGATGATCGTACCTACTTTGGTAATGAAATGTTTGCAAGAAAACAACAAATCTCAACAACAAATCCCAAGCAGAGTTGGTATTCAGCCGGTTCAGACCAGTTCGCCCGAACCGATAGCGGAAATCGCAGGTGGGCCCGCCCACCTGCCCCAGCTCCATGTCATCCTATTTAGGCATATTTTTGAGACTGGTCACATGCATGGAAGCTCCGTGCACTAGCAAAGTCAGGCCAGGCACATGCACGGAAAGCAGGCACATGCATAAACTGGACACATGTGCGCACAAAGTAAGCATGCACGCACAGGGAGAACCGGTAATAAGATAATCCAAAACGCACCTCTGGCCAGTGGTGAAATCCAAATTTTTTTACTACCAGTTCTGTGGGTGTGGCTTGGTGAGCTTGGTGTGGTTTGGTGGGCATGGCTTGATGGGCATGGCTTGGTGGGCATGGCAGGGGAAGGATACTGCAAAATCTCCATTCCTATCCTACTCCAGGGGAAGGATATTGCAAAATCCCCATTCCCTCCCCACTCCTGGGGAAAGGATATTGCAAAATCCCCATTCCCTCCCCACCCTGGGGCCAGCCAGAGGTGGTATTTGCTGGTTGTCCGAACTACTCAAAATTTCCGCTACCGGTTCTCCAGAACCTGTCAGAACCTGCTGAATTTCACCCCTGATACTGGCTCACTAAACATTTTTGATGGGGTTTCTTCAAACTATGATTGAAAACTTCCCATTGTTGTCCGAGGTCAGTAGAGCTGTATTGAGCTTCCATTCGTTAGAGAAGGTTTCTTCAGAAATGTTTCTCTGGTGCAGCCGATAATGAAAGAAAGAAAAAATCGAACAGATAATGAAAGGAGCAGGCCTGCAGATATCTCTACTAATCCTTCAGGATCCAATCCGAGCTGGGACCAAAAGATTTATTCTTCCAAGCTTGTACTGGAGCCCATCATCAAGGAACTTGTTTAATTTCTTAATTTCTCTGGCTATTTTTCTCCCTGCTGGGCCAACAAATGTAGTAGCTGTGAAATTAAATGCATGTCGTTGTTTCTTGTAGTGTGAGGCTACCAATTAGTTCAGGTCTCCTTGTCTAACCACTGGCTCATACTCTTGTGATCTGGTAGAACAGAACAGAACAGAACAGAACAGAACAGAATAGAATAGAATAGAATAGAATAGAATCACAGAGTTGGAAGGGACCTTGGAGGTCTTCTAGTCCAACCCCCTGCTTAGGCAGGAAACCCTATACCACTTCAGATAAATGGTTATCCAACATCTTCTTAAAAACTTCCAGTGTTGGAACATTCACAACTTCTGGAGGCAAGTTGTTCTACTGATTCATTGTTCTCACTGTCAGGAAATGTCTCCTTAGTTCTAAGTTGCTTCTCTCCTTGATTATTTCCACCCATTGCTTCTTGTCCTGACTTCAGGTGCTTTGGAAAATAGGTTGACTCCCTCTTCTTTGGGGCAGCCCCTGAGATATTGGAAGACTGCTATCATGTCTTCCCTGGTCCTTCTTTTCATCAAATTAGACATACCCAGTTCCAGCAACCATTCATCGTATGTTTTAGCCTCCTGTCCCCTCATCATAGTGCTTAGCTTCTTTCCCGACTGTCCATTACGGTCAACAAATCTTGCGGTCCTTTTCCAGAAGTCAATCAACTAGGCGAGGTTTTTGCTGCCTCGTTATTTGTATTCCTCTGTTGAATGTGAACCTCTCGCGACCAAGGATGCCTTGCAGCCAGACATGAATGTCAAACAGGGCTTTTTAGAGTCGCAACGCCACAACCTTGTTCCTGGTATTTATTAATACAGGGATTCTTGTCTGCAGAATTCCTGCATCGTGCGGATAATTTTATCGCTACCGCGGTGACATTGCCTTGTTTTTTTAAAAAACATTATCCTTCCTGTAATTCTGATTTGATTTTCTGTTGAAGTGACACTCAGGATATTTGTCGTCCAAAAACAGTGGAGACAATGTCTTTGCTTCCGCAGTATTATTTGGCCAGCAACAGAAAGGATATTGCTTTAGGGATTATTATTTTTTTTCATACTTGGCTGCGAGCGTTTATATTATGTGTAAATAAATCTCTTCTATGTAAATATGTTATGGGTAAACAAAGCACTTTCCATCTATCTCTTGATATATCTAAATAACCTTTCGCTGCACTTGCTGCTGTAATTATCCCACGATACCAAAGGAAAAAAAAATTGCCATTCAAGAAATATTCCAGAAACCTTTGCGTAGCACTGCCAGCTGACATTCACGGAATTGTGGTTTTTAAAACCTTTTAAAGGCTATGTTAGTTTAGAATACTGTAGCTGATCTCTCAATTAGGAGACAGCAGTTAATGTTAGGGTTTGGTTTCAAAGAAAGAGAAAAAAAAGCATGTTTACCAATTTTCGTCTCTTAAATCAAAGGTCCCCAATCCAGGGGTGAAATCCAGCAGGTTCAGACAGGTTCTGGCGAACCGGTAGTGGAAATTTTGAGCAGTTCGGAAAACCGGCAAATACCACCTCTGGCTGGCCCCAGAGTAGAGTGGGAATGGAGATTTTGCAATTGTTGTAGTCCGGAGCTGGCAATGGAGTCGGACAGTGATGAGGCTGAGGAAGAATATGGGCCAGTCCTGGAGACTGGGGAAGGCCCGGATAAGTTGGAGACAGAGGTGGGGCCAGGGCCATCGGGGAGTGATGTGCGGACTCCGGAGCCTCCAGAGGCTGACAGTAGTGAGGCAGAGGAATAGGAGGAGCCTGTTCCTAACGCATGCATGAGAAGAGCTGCCAGAAGGCAACAGCGGCTAATGCAAAGAGGATGATTTGGGAGTAGGGCCAAGAGATGATTGGCCCCTCCCATAAGGCTTAAAAGACCAGCAATGGCGTTTTGGCTCTTTGCTGCGTTTATTTCTTGTTGGCGTCTTCTGCTTTTAAACTTTTGTCAAGAAAAGCCTTTGGCAGTTTGCCTAATTAGACCAAGGTTGGTGATAAGACTGAAGAATTGTGTATTGAAGAATTTGCTTTGATTTAGTTTGGACTACGCTGAGAATGAGTTAATTCTCAGCTGTTCTAATAAAGTCTGTTTGTTTTTGAACTGACTGAGTTTACGACTACCTACTTGGGCCTGGGTCACAACAGCAATATCCTTCCCCCAGGAGTGGGGAGGGAATGGGGATTTTGCAGTATCCTTCCCCTGCTATGCCCACCAAGCCACGCCTACAGAACCGGTAGTAAAAAAAAATGAATTTCACCACTGCGTCAACCCCTGGTCTGTGGAATGGCACCAGGCCATGAAAAGACAGAAACCAGGCCACGCAAAGAAAAAAAAATCCATCTGTGGGATGCAGGCAGCCCACGAAACCACGCCCCCTATGGCCCACAGAAAAACCTCTTTCGTGGAACCGGTTCCTGGAGCCGAAAAGATTGTGGGCCACTGTCTTAAAACGATTCAGCAGAGGTTGGTTTTTTTGTGGATGTTATTTAACGGTGATCTTTATTCAATTATTCATTTAGCTGCATAATCTGCTGCATATTTTCATATATGGCGTACAGAGGTGGGTCTCACATATTTTTACCACTGGTTCGCCATGTGTGCGTGCCTTCCATGCATTCGCCTGGCCTTCTACTCATGTGCTTTGCTCCTGTGCATGCCTTCCGTGCATGTGCTCAGCCTTAAAAATGTGTCTAAATAGGACGGCGTAGCGCCGGGGAAGCTGGGTGAGCCAACCTGCGATCTCCGCTACCGGTTCATCTGAACCGGCTGAATATCACCATAGATGGCGTACCTTCAATTTTAGAACATAGAACCATAGAGCTGGAAGGGACCTCAGAGGTCTTCTAGTCCAATCCCCAGCTCAACGCAGGAGACCTTCACCTAACTTTATGGTCATTGCACCTCGTACAATGCAATTAAATGCCATCTTCATACATAAGAAAACTATAAAAATAAAACAGAAACACGCATCCTTCACATTCTATACAATTGAATTGAAAATCCCTGAGGTTGCATTAATATTGCACTATACAGTAGAATTCAATATAGTTACTGCCCTGGGATAGAAGCTGTTTTTCAGCCTATTTGTCCTTGCTTTTATTATCCTGTACCGGCTGCCAGATGATAATGGTTCAAAAAAAGGGAGGGGTGCCCAGGATGAGATGGATCTTTAAGAATGTTTTGAACTTTCTTAAGGCAGCGGGAGCTATAGAGCTCTTCCAAAGAGGTGAGAGGGCAACCAATGATCCTCTGAGCAATGATGTTGACCCTCTGGAGTGCTGTCCCATCTGCCCCTGTGCAATCGGCAAACCGTACACAGATGCAGTAAGTTAAAATACTCTCTATGGTGCAGCGGTTGAAGGTCACTAGTAGTTTTCCATTCAGTTGTTGTTTCCTGAGAAGTCTCAGGTAGTATAATCTCTGCTGGGCCCTTTTGACCAGGGCTGCAATGTGAGCGCCCCAGGTCAGGTCCTCTTTTTATGAAAACACCCAGAAATTTAAAACTGGCCACTTGCTCCACTATAAGCAAGGGCTGGATGTCTGATCTATTCCTTCTGTAATCCACCTCAAACTCCTTGGTCTTATTGGTGTTAAGGACCAAGTTATTGTCTCCACACCACGAAAGCAACTGGTCCACTTCATCTCGACAGGCAGACTCATCCCCTCCTCCTGTACCATCCCAGTGAAATGGTTGTCCAATCAACTTTGAAAACCTGCAGGGTGCCTTTTTCATATATTTCTAGTTATGAATAGAATAGAATAGAATAGAATAGAATAGAATAGAATAGAATAGAATAGAATAGAATAGAATAGAATAGAATAGAATCACAGAGTTAGAAGGGACCTTGGAGGTCTTCTAGTCCAACCCCCTGCTTAGGCAGGAAACCTTACACCACTTCAGACAAATAGTTATCCAACATCTTCTTAAAAGCTCCTAATGTTGGAGCATCCAGAACTTCTGGAGGCAAGTTGTTCTACTGATTCATTGTTCTCACTGTCAGGAAATTTCTCCTTAGTTCTAAGTTGCTTCTCTCCTTGATTAGTTTCCACCCATTGCTTCTTGTCCTGCCCTCAGGTGCTTTGGAGAATAGCTTGACTCCCTCTTCTTTGTGGCAGCCCCTGAAATATTGGAAGACTGTATCATGTCTCCTCTAGTCCTTCTTTTCATCAGACTAGACATATCCAGTTCCTGCAACTGTTCTTCATATGCTTTAACCTCCAGTCCAAGGGTGGGTTCTACTTACTTTTACTACTGGTTCGCAGATCGTCCATGACAACATCTGGGTCGGTGGACAGAGCCTCCCACTGGTTTTACTACCAGTTCTTGCGAATCGGTCTAAACCGGGGGCAACCCACCACTGCTCCAGTCCCCTAATCATCTTTGTTGCTCTTCTCTGCACTCTTTCTAGAGTCTCCACATCTTTTTTACATCGTGGTGACCAAAACTGAATGTAGTGGCCTTACCAAGGCATTATAAAGTGGTGTTAACACTGCACATGAAGTGCTTGAAAATGTTTAAAAACTGAAACCACTCACAGTAAGCATATCTACCCAAAAATACCGCATCCTTGTTTTTTGTTTTTTTATTATAGAAGATTCTACTCATGAAGTTGGAATTGTCTTGTGAGAAAATGTTAGCAAGTGTAATCATTTTCAACGGAGTAAAACATGTCTTCTTCGGAAATTATTACAGACTTCTAACTTCTTTAAATATGTGACATCTTTTTCCCCCCTTTTCAACGTAAGGAAATAGATTGCAAAAATTAATAACTGGAATGCCAAGATATAAACATTGAATTAGTATTCAGTGAAGTTTGAAAATGTGCCTTCAAGATTCAAGTAGTCTTAAATTAGAGGCAGCCACCACTTAAGCCCTATTCATGAATATTTTGATCAGGAAATGTATCGCACCAGCATACAAATACCTTAATTATGAGGATTACTAAAAGCAGTACAGTATTCCTTTTAGCTAAACAGCCACATTAAAATGTAATGCTGTATTGACCTGGAGGGAATCAATTGCGTTGCATGCAGAAATCCATTGGCTGTTCCCGAGCTTCAATTTAGCAACACTGCATTCCAAGGTAAAATGAAAGTTCAAAAGCAATAGAGGTTCTTCAAAAAGTTAATTTGGGGTGGTGGTGGAGGGGTTTACTTCCTTCATTGGTTCAGGAGTGGGACTCGAACGGTTGGAACAGTGATATCAAAACTCTTTGTGCATGCATCTGTCAGGTACGAAAGACTAGGCCCACACATGAAGGTTCAATTAAGGGGTCAGCAACCTTAAACACTCAAAAGAACCACAAGGTCCTAACAAGAGCCCCTCATTCAATTCTGGAAGTCCACTTCCCCCACTATAGAGTCTCTTCCTAGCACAGCGTCCTCTTTTCCTCTGCTGACCGTAATCCAGTTCCCCCCACCATAGATTCTTCTCCTAGCGCAGCATCCTTTTTTCCTCTGCTGACCGGAAATTTGGTTCCCCCACCATAGAGTCTCCTCCTAGCGCAGCGTCCTTTTTTCGTCTACCTGTCCTAACCGAAAGCCCTATCAATTGTGAAGTCGACCAGCGACAGGGAGCCACAGCAGAGGGATGAAAGAGCCACATGTGGCTCCAGAGCCGTGGGTTGCCGACTCCTGATTTATTGCTAAAAGTCTATGCACAGGAATATTCTCAACGAATAGTCAGCACCTGATTAGAGTTAAATAAGGACTAACAGCACTCAAGGGAGGTTGAATTTAGTTCTGTTGTGGCTATGTAGAGATTCTAGGCTGATCCCTCTTTTCACTCCACCTGCAGGTTCTGCCATCTTTTCTCCTACAACAGTACATCAAAAAGGGTAGAATTTTCATCATTTTGGCTACGATTTTGTCTTTTTTCACTAACTGCATTGTTAGTGAAATTATCTGAAGAAAGTTCAGTTTTATTCAAACTCCCCAGCAGGTTTCCAAGTAGAACCCGCAGTGAGCGGGTCTGGTTACCAAACACAGCATGGCAAGAGTCGCTAGGCAGAATTCCAGTCCAAACTGAACACGAACGGAGTCCAAAGGGTAGTCCAAAATCAGGATATCAGGTCATGATACCAACTCTGATCAGGATGCAGGGTATACACAGCTGTGATAAATAGCCAGCTTCCAGTGCAGTCCGTCAAGATGAACAGGGCCTTCTTCTCTTGACTAGTCGAGCTGACCTTCTCTGCTCCGGCCTTTTCTCTGCCCTACGTATTCTCGGATGAAGTGCAGAAGGCAGTTCCTCTTCCTCTTCGCTGGCCATCTGCCACGGCAAACTTTCCCCAGCTGGGGGCTCCTCCAAATCCCTTCCGGACGGCCAAAGGTGGGTTTCACATAATTTTACCACCGGTTTGCTGCTCACCAAAAACATGAGCATGTGCTTTGCTTGCACATGCAACTTGCATGCATGTGCTCAGCTTAGAAAATGTGGCTAAATAGGACAGTATAGCGGGGTAGGTGGACGGGGTGGGCCCACTAACAGGTCGCCACTACCGGTTCACCCAAATATGTTCTGTCCCCCCACCGCAGTCCGGGAGGCACGAGAAATGACTCAATTAGCCGGCAATTGAGTCCACGGCAGCTATCAGCTCTGGCAGCAACCCAGCGAGCGTCTGCCAAGGTTTTTCTGTTATCTTTCTTGATGCCAGCGTGCCATCCAGGAAGTCAGGAATAAACAGCACTTCAGCTCAAGTTCTCTCTAGGCAGTTTGATTTGTTCATCATGAAGCAGTATAGCAGCCTCTCCTGCTTTTATACCCTGCGGGGTGTGGCTCCGTGACTCAGCACTTTCTAGGCCTGCCCCACCCCTGCTTCTGTTGTTCCCACCTCTCTTGTCTATGAAACCTCGGATCTAACCAGGACTGATTGTCCTCAGCTGGGTCTGGAAGCATTTCCTGGGTGAG
This sequence comes from Ahaetulla prasina, assembly GCF_028640845.1. Classification (NCBI taxonomy): domain Eukaryota; kingdom Metazoa; phylum Chordata; class Lepidosauria; order Squamata; family Colubridae; genus Ahaetulla; species Ahaetulla prasina. Next base: position 6,294,136 of record NC_080545.1, read on the forward strand.
GGGAAATACAGGAGACAGAGGCCTCATCCCCTTTTCCACCTGGCCTGCCTCTGACTCCTGGAGCTGAGCCAGAGAGGCTGGCCCTGCAGAAGGGAGCCCTGATGGCCCTTCCCCCTCACTCTCTGAGTCACTCTTTGGCAGGGGGCCAGGCCCGGGGGTGGGGGGCTGGAGCTACAACAAAACCATTCCGAATTGGCTGAATACTACCACTGCGGAGGTCCCTTCAGAGTCATCAATCAACTCAGCTCCTAATGTGCCAGGAATGGCTCACCCTCTTCTGAGCTGACATCTGGGGAGTCATCCAAGGGAGACATGACAATGGCATAAAACTGGAGACGCAGTCCACTCGCTGAGCAGGATTAAACAGGTGACACTGGTGCAGCTGTTCCAGATGGGTGAGGTTGCCTCCTCGCGAATAGTCTGGCTGACCAACATTGCTCCTGTCTCCTCTCTTTCCTGAGCATTCTCAGATCGGGAGGAAGCATGGACTCCACCTTCTCTACATCTCTGCCTGCCATTAGCTGCTCCCAATCCTTGCCTGGAGCCTCTGGGCTAACTCACTGCAGCTGTGGCTCTCTCAGCTTGGGCTCAGCATGTCGCTTATCCAATCGACCGAAATGTGGCTCTTCCATCAAAACAGAGCCCTCCGATCCCTGATTGAAGCCACCCTGTGGTTCTGTACTGTCTTCTCCCAATTCATTCTCCTCCTCCTCTTTCTCCTCCTCTTCCTCCTCCTCCAGAGAGGTGTCCATAGGTGGATCAATGACAGGTTTAGTCCAGCGTTCATTACCTGCTTCTGTATGACACTTCTCTCTCTCTCTCTCTCTCTCTCTCTCTCTCTCTCTCTCTCTCTCCGGATGTGACAAAGTCTACATTTTTTTTTCCATCTTGGATCTCTCTCTGTGAGAATTATGCAACAGATAAACTTTGATTGACTTGGCAACAGTTTTTTTATTTTCAAACGAGCCAATAAAGAAATGAGAAACACTCTCCTTTTTCAGATGAGAAAAAAGGAGAGGATTACAAAATAACCTGTAATCCTCTTTTTTTTAAAAAAAAAAGGTTTATCAGCACCTGAGGAATAAGATGTAGGAGGATGTATTATATTTGACCCCAATGGTTCTTTCGCTTTAATTGACATGATTATATTCATTTGGAAGATTAAAAGATTCGTAAGAGTGTTGGCATTTCTTCCCACGTTATTTAGTTGCCGTTTCTCAGAAAGATGGAGTTGTTTTGGCATTAGTTGAAGGGGCCTGTAGTTCTTCACAGGCTTTCACAGTTTGATCGTTCATTCTTGCTAATGTGGGAAACAGAGGTTTGTCCAACTATATTAAATTAGGGTTCTCTTCTGTTGGCACCAGTGGTCGGATTCAGCCGGTTCTAACCGGTTCGGGCATACCGGTAGCTCCGACAATCAGCTGAGAACGAACTGGTTCACTTTGATGATCAGATGAACTTGCCCACCCACGCCGCACTATAACCTACCTATATTTCTTTTGTTTTAAGCCCAGCTGATAAGGCTTAAAACAGAGTGGATTGCTGTGCCTCACATTTACTCACTCTAGATTCAGTAGAAGGTAACTTTCGATCGTAATGAGCATGTGGGGAAGGCGCACGTGCTCAGCAAACCGGTTGTTACAACCAATGAATCCCACCACGGGTTGGCACCCCTGTGGTCTGTTAGGGCCAATTAGTTCTTTGGAATATTGTAGAAAAAGAAATGGCAGAACCTGTAAGTGGAGTTAAAAGAGAGACCAGCCTAGAATCTCTACGTAGCCACAAGTGAAAAAGGTAGAGACCCCACTCCACTTGCTTGAATGCCGCTTATCTAACTCTAAACATTGTTTGTGAAGATTTCTGTGCATAGCCCTTTAGCAATAAATCAGTTTTAATTGGACCATTACGTCTTTCACGACTAACAGATATGAAGGTAATAGGCTCAAACCAGGGTGACTGGCTAAAGTGGATTTTATTTAATAAATATTAAGAGTTTATAGAGGAAGAAATACCAATCCACTACCCTTCGGCATGCCAGGAACTTCAAAAATTGGGGAGAACCCCCTGAAACTGGTAGTTGTGCTGCACCCTCCAGGAACTCGGTGTTATTTACTTATTTAGAAAATTTATTTTGCTGCTTACTCACACATGGCAACTCAAGGTGGCTTACAAGCGGGGCTTACAAGGGGGACACTTTTTATACTCTTTTATGAGACAGTTTATAACCGTGATGGTGAACCGATGGCACGCATGCCCAAAGTGGCACGAGAAGCCATGTCGCCCGGCACGGGTAGCCTTGCCTGTTTGTCTTCCGGATTTCTGGTGCGCAGGCATGCACGACAATCGACTGTCCTTCACGCGTGCAGCAGTGCCGAAAACCGGTGTGCGCATATGCACCAGCCAGCTGATTGTCGGGTGCGCATGCGCACCAAAACCCAGAAGTTTGGTTTTTCCGGAGTGCGATCCCTTTACACGTGCAGCAGTGCCGAAAACTGGTCTGCGCATGCGTGCCAGCCACCTGATCATCGGGCATGCATGCGCGCTAAAACCCAGAACTTCATTTTTCTGGAGTGCGGCCCTGACGAGCGCGTACGCTCATGTGCAACGTTTCCGAGTGACTTTTTCAGCACTCCGCGCCAAAAAGGTTCGCCATCACTGGGCTATAACCTGTAACACCTGGATATGACACAGCAGAGCATCTTCTCAGGGACTTATCATAATTTCAGACAGTGGAATACCTACCAAGAAGGATACCTCCCCTTTTATTATTATTTATTTATTTATTTTATTTATTCAAATTTTTATACCGCCCTATCTCCCGAAGGACTCAGGGCGGTGTACAGCCAAATAAAAACATAAGAATAATACAAATAAAAACAACAATTAAAAAACTTATTAATTAGGCCGAAATTAAAATATCACTAAAATAGTATAAAACCCCATTAAAACTAAATTTAAAACTAAAAACCCTAGGCCAGTCCTGCGCAAATAAATAGATGTGTCTTCAGCTCGCGGCGAAAGGTTCGAAGGTCAGGAAGTTGGCGGAGTCCTGGGGGAAGTTCATTCCAGAGGGTGAGAGCCCCCACAGAGAAAGCCCTTCCTCTGGATGTCGCCAGTCAGCACTGCCTGGCGGACGGCACCCTAAGGAGTCCCCCTCTGTGAGAGCGAACGGGTCGGTGGGAGGCAATCGGTGGCAGTAGGTGGTTCCGTAAGTAACCCGGCCCTATGCCATGGAGCTCTTTAAAGATAGTAAATCTTAGGGAAGATGGGTCTCCAGCTGACAGCATCTTGGAGACATATCTGGTCAATACCTTAGGAAGTGACCATATGTTTAGGAGAACAATGCTTTTACCTAGATATTGTCCATTTTCCCCTCGGCTGTTGTTAGAGGGGGGAGAGCTGGTGTTACCCACTTTATCTTAATGATTAGAAGTCAGAATACAGATAAGAAGCAGGCAAGAGAGATTAGCAAGCACAATGGTGCTATCTGCAAAGCTCTTCTAGATAACTCCTCTTATCAGTGTGGAGAAATCCACACAGTGTCTCCTCTGCCTAAATAACCCTTTCTGCACACATATAATCATCACCCTCTTTTAACGACTCCATAATCCCTTGCGGGATGGAGTCTGGGCAAATGAATGGAGCTGAGTGTTTACTGGCTGGATGCCTTTCCTGTCACCAATGCAGAGTTTTTTTCAGCAGATATATTCTCGTTGTGCCCAGAGAGAGAGAATTAACTGCCTCTACCTAGGATCAAACTCACAGCCTCCTGATTGTGAGGCGAGAGCTCCACCTCTAGGCCACCGCACCACTCCCTTTCTGCACAGATATGCCAAAGGGAAAAGTGGGTCTAGACCCACTAAATCCTTGCAAATCTTCCACTGCACCAATACAGCTCTCTGTTTAGGTGGGCTTCCAGAATACTCAATGGCCAAGCTGACTCTGCATTCTAGGGGTCAAATGTAGACATCAGAAAGGTACCCACTTTGGGGAACACCACTCTGTTCATCTGCTGCTGGGGAAGACTCTTCGACTGCAAGGAGATCAAACCAGTCAATCCTGAATGAAATCAACCCTGACCATTCATTGGAAGGACAGATACTGAAGCTCAAATACTTTGGCCACCAAATGAGAAGAGAGGACTCCCTGGAGAAGAGGACCCTGATGTTGGAAAAGATGGAAGGCAAAAGGAGAAGGGGATATAGCAGAGGAGGAGATGGTTATATAGCATCATTGATGCTATGGACATGAATTTGGGCAGACTCCAGGAGACAGTGGTGGACTGGAGGGCCTGGTATACTGTGGTCCATGGGGTCCTGAAGGCTTCGACATGACTTAGTGACTGAACAACAACAAAAAACGAACTCCCATCATCAAAACGTAGTCTCATACAAAGCTTCTTTTCTTTGTTTCACTTTTACTTGGTCAATTCCTCAAGGAGGCACCTTCTGAGTTCTTTTAAGGAGGACTTCTGTTGCTTGACATTATGTATATCTGTTGGGGCCTGTTGGCTCTCCAGCGCCCCCAGCAGCTGAATGAGATGAGGAGGAGACATGGGAGTCAGGGCCAACATCAAGGCAACCTGAGAGCTCCGAGGGAGAAGAGGGAATGGAGTTGGCAGAGAGAGAGAGAGAGACAGAGGCAGAGCCTGGGCCATTGTCAACCCTCAGATGGAGTCAGCAGCCCCCAGATCTGGAGGTGGCTGATGAGGAAGAGGAGTAACATCTGGGTCCAGTGCCTGACACATGGATGCACAAAAGGCAGAGGAGAGGAGAGCAGTGAAAATCTATGGGCTGATCCTTGGGACGGAAGAGCCACTGCTACTAGTGAATTGCCACCCTAGCTCTGGGGATAAAAGGCAGGGGGCGGAGATGAATAGATGTGGCAGACAACTCTTCATCTCCCTGCCAGACAGACTTGTTAGCCTGCCGTGAGAAAGAGAGAGACTTTTTGCTGGGGCTGCTGGGGCTCCTAATAAAGGGAACATTTAATTAACTACAGAGGGTTTGTCGTGTTTGGGAGCTAGCTCAGAATAATATCTTTTTCTTGAACCCATTCCTGACCAGAAGGGCTGCCAATTCCATGGCAACCACAATATTGTCCATAAGTCTCAAATGAGAGCTGGAAAACAATTATATAATTAACAATTATGTTAATCTGAAAAGATTAACATACAGCACCCTAGGAAAAACTGTTTATATTTCTGAGTGCCCTTTCAGGGACTTCATCTTATACAATATTTGTTGGCAGAGTTTAGTTAAATAGGACTAGGCTTGTAAAGAATCTTTTTAGAAGCCGAAAGTTTCGTGGCGTGAGATGAACCACAAAAAGGCGTCGCCTTAAATAAGGATCATAGCAAAGGGAAGCTTCATTACGTCCACGCTTTAAGCACCATCTATTTTGTTACTACAAAGCACCTTACTTGTTGGTGAAATAACTTCTGAGTAATGCCGGGTGAGAAAACGGCCATCTGCTGATGTGTCACTCACTTATCCCAGCATCTTTCTTGCGGTGGATTTTGAAGTCTGGCTCCATTATTATCTTATATAATGACCTCCCTTTTCAATTTTTATTTCCAGTAACCACAGTTTGGGGGCGGAAGGGGTCATTTCCTATCCGTTGGTACCGTTTTCCCAATAGAAAAGATCTGAGAAGTCATGAATAACACTTCTCTTAACAACTCTTAAGTCTATTTTAAGGGAAATGTGTTCTCCCCCTCCCCCACTCTCCCTTTGGCTCTGCATAACTTCAAGGTAGTTGCATGAACATTTTATCCTAGGTGTTGTGCCTCGCCCTCCCTCCTCTCCTCAGCCGGGCCCCTCCTGTCGCCTCCCAGGCCTGCTATCAGATTCAGAGTCTGATAATGAAGAGGAACGGCCTGGCATGCCTCCAGCCCCCAGCCTTGGCCCCATGCCCGGACAGAATGTCAGGAATGAACAAACAAACCTTACTCCTACAGCGTGTGAGCAGGGAGCCAGCCACGTGCTAGAATTACCGGCAGCAGATCCAGAGGAAGGGAATTCACTGTGGACAGATCCCCGCTTCTGGAGATCTGAGAGGCGACATCAGCAGAAGGAAGGGAGGGGCAGGCGTGGATAAGTGCTGAGTCATGGAGCCACACCCCACAGCCTATATAAAGGATCAGCTTGAGTCAAGCAACTTTGAGTCAAGCAAAGTCTCCTTTCGTTTGCTGAAGTCACAACTTGGATTCCTGTCTGCCCTGAGAAATCTGAAAGAAATTTGGCAAAGCTGCAGAGGCTTCGTGGCCATGCTTGATACGGACTTCCTAGACCTGGTCGTCGGAGGGGGAGGGGGACACGACACTAGGTTTGCAAATGTCTATGGAGATTCTCAGTCATCCAGGTCATAGTTATTTATCCCAAAGCAGTGGTAGGTTGCTCCCGGTTCGCCCTCGTTCGGGTGAACCGGTAGCAGCAGCTGCGGCGGGAGGCTCCGCCCACCCATCTAGATGTCATCAAAAATGCTCTGCGATAGTGAACCAGTAGCACCGGCATTTGAAATCCACTACTGTCCAAAAGTGCTTTTTTCAAAAGGCAACTGGACCTTCCTTGTTTTTCCTAGCAGTATTCCAGTATTTGAGGAGCCGCCCCAAAGAAGAGGGGGTCAACCTATTCTCCAAAGCACCAGAGGGCAGGGCAGGAAGCAATGGATGGAAACGAATCAAAGAGAGAAGCAACCTGGAATTAAAGAGAAACTTCCTAACTGTTGTGTCCCACTCCTCCGCTGATGGCCGGGTCAGGGAAATCCGAATCAGGCGTGCCTCTGCAGCTCTGCCAAAGTCCTAGCAAAGTCCTCAAGGCAGGCAGGAGACTAGAAAGTGACCTCAGCAAGATATGTTAGACTTTGCCTGACTCAGAGAATGCCAGAAAGCAGATCCTTTATATAGGCCATGGGTGTGGCTCCATGACTCAGCACTTATCCAGGCCTACCCCTCCCTTCCTTCTGTCACCGCCGCCTATCAATTCTTCTGAAGCGAGGGTCACTCCAGTCTGCAGCTGTTGGTAATTGACCTTCCTCAGGCTCACATGCTGTGGAGGAGGGGGAGGGGTCTAGTTGCTCTGTTTGCCTGGGCATGGAGCCAGAGCTGGGGGCTGGAGGTACTTCTTCCTCCTCAGCCTGTCTGGGCATGGAGCTAGGGCTGGGGCCGGGAGGCATACTAGGACATTCCTCAGTGTTCGGAAGCAGATAAGAAGGCCCCAGCTGCGGTGAAAGCGGACGAGACACAACACTAACAGTCAGGACAATTAACCAGTAGAACAGCTTTCCACCAGAAATTGTGAATGCTCCAACACTGCAGTTTTTTAAGAAGGGACTGGACAGCCACTTATCTGAAATGGTAGCGCCAGGGTTCCAAGTAACACACACACCCAATGAAAGAAGACTCCGAGGCTTGAAGTTCCTCAAAGTTCCATTTTATTAGAGATATCATATTGGCACATCTGGGAAAACCCGAATCTGAAAGCTTCCGGGTTTTCCCCACCCAAAGGAAAGTCCAGGTCCCTTCCCCTGCACCCACTTGTATATCACATAGTCCAATCAATGCACCGTCCCAACTGGAGATACCTCCTAGTCACACCCCTCCAGGTGCAGGGCAAGATGTCCTTGACTCTCTGAGAAAGGAATGTTACTATGACTATATATCACTGCTGCTCCATACAATCCCCCCTCCCAGTTTCCCACAGCACTAAATGTGGCAGGCCTGAAGGCCCAATGTAAAAGATGGCTTCCAGGCCTCACAGGTAGAGGTTCTCCTATTTGAGCAGGGGGCTGGACTAGAAGACCTCCAAGGTCCCTTCCAACTCTATGCTATGCTATTATTCTATTATTCTATTCATCCAAGAAGCTGCTTCAATTCCGGGTTGACTGAAATCAGCTGGAGAACTGAAGCAGCTTCTTGGACGTGATACGAAACATCTTCAAGGAAAAACAAAGAAAGTCCAGTTGCCTTTTGAAAAAGCACCTGTGGGACATAGGATTGCAAATATACCCTCACAAAGTTATGAACTCATATATTGACTATGTAATTCTTTGGGGACACAGTGGCTCAGGGGCTAGGACATTGAGCTTGTTGATCGAAAGGTCGGCAGCTCCGTAGTTCGAATCCCTAGTGCTGCCATGTAATGGGGTGAGCTCCCGTTACTTGTCCCAGCTTCTGCCAACCTAGCAGGTTTGAAAGCACATAAAAATGCAAGTAGAAAAAACAGGGACCACCTTTGGTGGGAAGGGAACAGCGTTCCGTGTGCCTTTGGCGTTGAGTCATGCCGGCCACATGACCATGTAGATGTCTTCGGATAGCGCTGGCTCTTCGGCTTTGAAACGGAGCTGAGCACTGCCCCCTAGAGTCAGGAATGGCTAGCACATATGTGCGAGGGGAACCTTTACCTTTACCTTTATCTTTATCTTTGGGAGATGTTGGCAATTTATCTTTATCTTTGGGAGATGTTGACAGTGGCCTTTTTTCTCTCTCTCCACTCATGGGCGATCAGTCACTGGAAAATAAGGATCCATTGGAGGAAGATAGAGAGTTATCTCAGCTTGTTCGAGCATTGATCCATAAACATTGATTTAATGTAATGATCCATAAACATTGATCCATCTGGGTCTCCCAGGTGTCTTCATATTATTAACCGGTGTTAATTTGTAGTTACTATGCACTGATTTCTAGCTATGTAGTTGCTCTATAAGAGCTTGGCACCTTATAACCACATATTCCCGAGGCAGTAGGACAGGATCTAAGTAAAAGATGGAGTTCTGGAGCCTTGCTCAATGCAAGCCATAGAATGAAAACAAAAAGACCGTGGAAAACCTCTGTGGGCCTCTGTGGCTCAGACTGGTAAGACAGTCTGTTATTAACACAGCTGCCTGCAATTACTGCAGGTTCAAGTCCCACCAGGCCCAAGGTTGACTCAGCCTCCCATCCTTTATAAGGTAGGTAAAATGAGGACCCAGATTGTTGGGGGGCAATAAAAAGTTGACTTTGTATATAAATATACAAATAGGATGAAGACTATTGCTTAACATAGTGTAAGCCGCCCTGAGTCTTCGGAGAAGGGCGGGATATAAATGCAAATAAAAAAAAATGAAACATACCAAATGAAGATCATTTGTTATGCTTCATTTGGAAACATACCAAATGAAAACATACCAAATGAGCCAGAAGCATGAGAAAAGTATCAAATCTGGGCTAGCCAAGGCTTGTTGGGTTTTAAACCAGTGGATGCAGTGGTAGGTTTCAAACATCTTTGCTATCGGTTCTTGGTGGCTTGGCAGGGGAAGGATACTGTAAAATCTCCATTTCCTCCCCAATCTAGGTGAAGATTACTGCAAAATCCCCATTTCCTCCCTATCAGCTGGGACTTGGGAGGCAGATACCCAGGTCTATGGAGATACTGAAGTCGTCCAGTTCATGATTGTCTCAACGATGTTTCTTTAAAAGGCAACCGGACTGTCTTGTTTTTTCCTTGATGATGTTTCGCTTCTCACCCAAGAAACGTTTCAAAATTTCTTACTTCTGCAAAATAAAAAAGGTAAAGGTTCCCCTCGCGCATACGTGCTAGTCGTTCCCAACTCTAGGGGGCGGTGCTCATCTCCGTTTCAAAACTGACGAGCCAGCACTATTCAAAGACGTCTCCGTGGTCATGTGGCCGGCACGACTACATGCCAAAGGCACACGGAACACTGTTACCTTCCCACCAAAGGTGGTCCCTATTTTTCTACTTGCATTTTTTATGGGCTTTCGAACTGCTAGGTTGGCAGAATAATAATAATAATAATAATAATAATAATAATAATAATAATAATAATAATAATAATAATAATAATAATAATAATAATAATAATAATAGTAATAATTTAATTTTTATACCACCCTGCAGCGGAAGGACTCAGGGCGGTTAACAGCCAGATAAAATACAATACAATACAATAAAACCAATTAAAACACTTATTCAATATGGCCAATAATTTAATTAGAATAGAATAGAATAGAATAGAATTTTATTGGCCAAGTGTGATTGGACACACAAGGAATTTGTCTTGGTGCATATGCTCTCAGTGTACATAAAAGAAAAGATCGTTCATCAAGGTACAACATTTACCACACAATTGATGATAATATATCAATATAAATCATAAGGATTGCCAGCAACAAGTTATAGTCATACAGTCATAAGTGGAAAGAGATTGGTGATGGGAACTATGAAACGATTAATAGTAGTATTCAGTAAATAGTCTGACAGTGTTGAGGGAATTATTTGTTTAGCAGAGTGATGGCCTTCGGGAAAAAACTGTTCTTGTGTCTAGTTGTTCTGGTGTGCAGTGCTCTATAGCGTCGTTTTGAGGGTAGGAGTTGAAACAGTTTATGTCCAGGATGCGAGGGATCTGCAAATATTTTCACGGCTTTCTTCTTGATTCTGCAGTATACAGGTCCTCAATGGAAGGCAGGTTGGTAGCCATTGTTTTTTCATTTATTTGGTAGCAATTAATTATAAAATACATAATATAAAACCCCATTTAAAATCCAATTTAAAAACCGGTGTTAATTTGTAGTTACTATGCACTGATTTCTAGCTATGTAGTTGCTCTATAAGAGCTTGGCACCTTATAACCACATATTCCCGAGGCAGTAGGACAGGATTTAAGTAAAAGATGGAGTTCTGGACCTTGCTCAATGCAAGCCATAGAATGAAAACAAAAAGACCGTGGAAAACCTCTGTGGGCCTCTGTGGCTCAGACTGGTAAGACAGTCTGTTATTAACACAGCTGCCTGCAATTACTGCAGGTTCAAGTCCCACCAGGCCCAAGGTTGACTCAGCCTCCCATCCTTTATAAGGTAGGTAAAATGAGGACCCAGATTGTTGGGGGGCAATAAAAAGTTGACTTTGTATATAAATATACAAATAGGATGAAGACTATTGCTTAACATAGTGTAAGCCGCCCTGAGTCTTCGGAGAAGGGCGGGATATAAATGCAAATAAAAAAAAAATGAAACATACCAAATGAAGATCATTTGTTATGCTTCATTTGGAAACATACCAAATGAAAACATACCAAATGAGCCAGAAGCATGAGAAAAGTATCAAATTTGGGCTAGCCAAGGCTTGTTGGGTTTTAAACCAGTGGATGCAGTGGTAGGTTTCAAACATCTTTGCTATCGGTTCTTGGTGGCTTGGCAGGGGAAGGATACTGTAAAATCTCCATTTCCTCCCCAATCTAGGTGAAGATTACTGCAAAATCCCCATTTCCTCCCTATCAGCTGGGACTTGGGAGGCAGATACCCAGGTCTATGGAGATACTGAAGTCGTCCAGTTCATGATTGTCTCAACGATGTTTCTTTAAAAGGCAACCGGAGCGTCTTGGTTTTTCCTTGATGATGTTTCGCTTCTCACCCAAGAAACGTTTCAAAATTTCTTACTTCTGCAAAATAAAAAAGGTAAAGGTTCCCCTCGCGCATACGTGCTAGTCGTTCCCAACTCTAGGGGGCGGTGCTCATCTCCGTTTCAAAACTGACGAGCCAGCACTATTCAAAGACGTCTCCGTGGTCATGTGGCCGGCACGACTACATGCCAAAGGCACACGGAACACTGTTACCTTCCCACCAAAGGTGGTCCCTGTTTTTCTACTTGCATTTTTTATGGGCTTTCGAACTGCTAGGTTGGCAGAATAATAATAATAATAATAATAATAATAATAATAATAATAATAATAATAATAATAATAATAATAATAATAATAATAATAATAATAATAATAATAATAATAATTTAATTTTTATACCACCCTTCTCCCGAAGGACTCAGGGCGGTTAACAGCCAGATAAAATACAATACAATACAATAAAACCAATTAAAACACTTATTCAATATGGCCAATAATTTAATTAGAATAGAATAGAATAGAATAGAATTTTATTGGCCAAGTGTGATTGGACACACAAGGAATTTGTCTTGGTGCATATGCTCTCAGTGTACATAAAAGAAAAGATACGTTCATCAAGGTACAACATTTACCACACAATTGATGATAATATATCAATATAAATCATAAGGATTGCCAGCAACAAGTTATAGTCATACAGTCATAAGTGGAAAGAGATTGGTGATGGGAACTATGAAACGATTAATAGTAGTGCAGATTCAGTAAATAGTCTGACAGTGTTGAGGGAATTATTTGTTTAGCAGAGTGATGGCCTTCGGGAAAAAACTGTTCTTGTGTCTAGTTGTTCTGGTGTGCAGTGCTCTATAGCGTCGTTTTGAGGGTAGGAGTTGAAACAGTTTATGTCCAGGATGCGAGGGATCTGCAAATATTTTCACGGCCCTCTTCTTGATTCGTGCAGTATACAGGTCCTCAATGGAAGGCAGGTTGGTAGCAATTATTTTTTCATTTATTTGGTAGCAATTAATTATAAAATACATAATATAAAACCCCATTTAAAATCCAATTTAAAAACCCGTTTTATGCCAGTCCTGCTCGGAAGAATAAATACGTCTTCAGCTCGCGGCGAAAGGTCCGGAGGTCAGAAAGTTGACCGAGTCCAGGGGGAAGCTCGTTCCAGAGGGTAGGACAAGAAGCTGGGACAAGTAACGGGAGCCTCACCCTGTTACACGGCAGCACTAGGGATTCAAACCGCCGAACTACCGATCTTTCAATCGACAAGCTCAGCGTCTTAGCCACTGGGTCACCGCATTAGGCTTTATCTACCGAGAAGAGCCTGTTCCATCTGCCAAAAGCATGCAATGCTACTGTGGGGGGGGGGAAGGCCTTTCTTGATTTATTTATTTATTTTGCTTTTATTGACATCTGTAGTGGTATCAAAGCGGAGGCATCTAAAGCTTCATAAATAAGAGAGACCGAATCTGGCGTAAAGCACACCTTCTGGTCTTCTCTGTAGGAAACCAATTCTGAAGTGATTCCTTTTTTTCTTTTTTCCTGAACTGATCAGTAGGCTAATGACGGATACAATCTGTTATAAATAATGGAGATGAACAGCGGGAATGGGTTGTCTCCTGCTTGTTTGAAGAATTGGGTACGCTCGGCATGGGATAAAAAGCAGGACCTGTTGCGCTCGTGGTTTTTATTCCACCCCGTACACCAGGAAAAAAAAAGAAGGCTTCTGCAAGACCAAGTTGGCGAGCGAGATATTTGCCAAAGTCCTACTGCGTCTTTCCATCTTCAACATGAGGAGAGGCAGGTTCTCTCTGAAGATGGAACGGCAGGATTCTGAACAGCCAGGCTATAAACACAGAAAGAATGACGATGGTTACAAGGCTCTTAATTTACAAAAGAGCTCGCCCAGCAAGTAGCACGTGCCTTTGATAACGAAGACGGTGGCGTAGCTTTGCTTGATGCCTTTAGCTCAGGAGATCCCATTGTTTCCGTAGTCGGAATGACTGGTAAGAACGACGAGAAAGTGGTGGTCTGGATCAGATTCTCTTTTCCGAAAACCTAGGCCTCCTTAAGCAATTGGTGAAGGAAGGTGCTAGGAACAGAATAACAGAGTTGGAAGGGATCTTGGAGGTCTTCTAGTCCAACCCTCTGCTCAAGCAGGACAGCCATTATCGTTTCAGACAAATGGCTGTCTAATCCCTTCTTAAATGCCTCCAGCGATGGAGCACCCACAACATTTTTCACTGATTTTTTTTATTTATTTATTTACATTTATATCCCGCCCTTCTCCGAAGACTCGGGGCGGCTTACACTATGTTAGCAATAGTCTTCATCCTATTTGTATATTTATATACAAAGTCAACTTTTATTGCCCCCAACAATCTGGGTCCTCATTTTACCTACCTTATAAAGGATGGAAGGCTGAGTCAACCTTGGGCCTGGTGGGACTAGAACCTGCAGTAATTGCAAGCAGCTGCTGTTAATAACAGACTGCCTTAACAGTCTGAGCCACAAGAGATTAATTGTTCTCACCGTCTGGAAATTTCTCCTTAGTTCTAGGTTGCTTCTCTCCTTGAGTAGTTTCCACCCATAGCTTCTTGTTCTACCCTCAGGTGCTTAGGAGTATAGTTTGACTCCCTCTTCTTTGTGGCAGCCCCTCAGATATTGCTATCATGTCACCCCTAGTCCTTCTTTTCACTAAACTAGACAAACCCAATTCCTGCAACTGTTCTTCATATGGTTTAGCCTCCAGTCCCCTAATCATCTTTGTTGATCTTCTCTGCACTCTTTCCAGAGTCTCTACATCTTTTTTTTTAATACGATGGTGACCAAAACTGGATGCAGCATTCCAGGTGTGGTCTTACTAAGGCTTTATGAAGCGATACTCATACCTCACATGATGTGGATTTGGGCAGAGGTGGGATTCACACCATTTAACAACCAATGCGCCCAGAATCGAAAATGGGAGTGCGAGCGCCTTGCGCTCATGCGCACTGCATCAAGAACACGGCAATTGTATAGGATGGGATAGCTTCGCTCGCGCATGTGCCTTGCGCACATGGGCGCTGCATCAAAAACACGGCAATTGTATAAGATGGGATAGCGCTGGAGCAGGTGGGTGGCCCAGCCGCTGGCCGTAATGACCGGTTCGCCTGAACTGCTGTGAACTGGCAGAATCCCACCCCTGGATTCGGGTAACTTCATTAGCGAGGAGGAGGAAGAATAGGTGAAGGAGGAGGAACAAAAAGAAGGAGAAGGAGAGGGAGGAGGAGGAGAAGGAAGAGATGGAGGAGGAGGAACAAAAAGAAGGAGAAGGAGAGGGAGAAGGAGGAGGAGGAGGAAGAGGTGGAGGAGGAAGAACAAAAAGAAGCAGAGGGAGGAGGAGGAGGAGGAGGAACAAAAAGAATGAGAAGGAGGAGGAGGAAGAAGAGGTGGAGAAGGAGGAACAAAAAGAAGGAGAAGGAAAGGAAGGAGGGGGGAGGAGGGGAAAAGGAAGATGAGACCTAGATATTGGTATCTGAACATGGATCTCGGACTGTAAGAACGGCAATAGGAGAATTGTTCCTTCAGACTGGCAAGAATCTTTTCTGCAGCTCTACAATAGTAGTATAGCTAATACAGTAGTATTAGCTTATCTGGCCATGTTTTCTGTCTATTCTGCCTGGGAGAGCTGACACCGATCTGGCAAGTCATTATACAGCTGCAGGCTATGCCCTCTGTTATCTGATCCACCCTTAGGCAACCTCTCTTTCCTTCCTCTTCCCAAGGCCTTCCCCACAAACCATTACAGGCTGAGTATTTAAGGCCCAGAGGCATTCTCGGAAGTAAAGATCACGCCAGCTTCCCATTTATAAAGTAGATTTAATATTCACCTATACGAGTGACTCAGAGAGTCGAGGGCTTAAGCATTGCATTAGGGCAAGCATGTGCTTGCCAGCCATTTCCCAATGAACAAAGCTGGATTAATGAGCAATCAATTTCTCCCCACAATTAAGTACCTACCATGTTTCTCCCGAAAATAAGACCAGATCTTATATTAATGTTTGCTCCAAAAAAATGCCTTAGGGCTTATTTTCTGGTTAGGTCTTATTTTGGGGGAAATACGGTACTAAACGCATCCATCCGACTGACAATCTTAACTGGGGCTTATTTTGTGGGTAGAGCTTATGACACGAGTATCTTGAAAAATCATGCTAGGGTTTATTTTCTGGTTGGGTCTTATTTTTGGGGAAACAGGGTAGGAAAAATGTAATTTTAAGAATAATTTGGCTTACCAATGGTTAGAAGGGAAATTATGATAAAGAAAGGCACAGTTTTTAATCGGTTAAAAATTACTGAACGATATAATTGTCTCCAAATGATGGACAAAAAATAGGGTAATAAGATAAAATATTGTTCCAGAAGAAACAGCAGAGATTGATTAACCAAAATATTTGATTAGAATTGGATGATAAAATGGATGATTAAACAAATTAATGATGGGTAAATTATACGCCCAAAAATGTAAAACACACCCACACCAGCACATTGTATTCGAAATTTGAATGGAAGATGCTTTTATGTTTTTATGCATGTTTTTAAAAAAATAAAAAAACTTTCTATTAAAAAAAAAAGAATAATTTGGAGAAAGCCAGTTGTAGATCAATGAGAGAGCTGGAATTGGGGGACAGGGCACGTGATCCGATAATCAATCCTGATTCTTTATCTCATATAGGTAGTCCTTGGCTTACAACAGTTCGTTTAGTGATGGTTCAAAGTTACAACAGCACTGTAAAATGCATCTAATGGCCGTGTTTCACAGTTACAACCTTAGCAGCATCCCCATGATCATGGGATCAAAATTCAGATGGTTGGCAACTGGTTCATACTTATGACCGTTGCTGTGATGCCCTTTTGCGACCTTCTGAGTCAATGGGGAATCCAGTTTCACTTAACAACTTATCAACTGCAGCGATTCACTTACCAACGGTGGGAAGAAAGGTTGTAAAATGGGGCAAAACTCACCTCACAGATGTCTCACTTAACAATGGAAATGTTGGGTTCAATTGCGGTCGTAAGTCAAGGACAACCTGTATTCCAAGTTACTCTGGGTTTCAAAACAGTTTTGAATAAAATCCAAAGTGTATTGTTAATCTGTTACCAGTTTTCAGTAACCAACAATAATAGAATAGAATAGAATAGAATAGAATAGAATAGAATAGAATAGAATAGAATAGAATAGAATAGAATAGAATTTTATTGGCCAAGTGTGATTGGACACACAAGGAATTTGTCTTGGTGCATATGCTCTCAGTGTACATAAAAGAAAAGATATGTTCATCAAGGTACAACATTTACAACACAATTGATGGTCAATATATCAATATAAATCATAAGGATTGCCAGCAACAAGTTATAGTCATACAGTCATAAGTGGAAAGAGATTGGTGATGGGAACTATGAGAAGATTAATAGTAGTGCAGATTCAGTAAATAGTTTGACAGTGTTGATGGAATTATTTGTTTAGCAGAGTGATGGCCTTTGGGAAAAAACTGTTCTTGTGTCTAGTTGTTCTGGTGTGCAGTGCTCTATAGCGTCGTTTTGAGGGTAGGAGTTGAAACAGTTTATGTCCTGGATGTGAGGGATCTGTAAATATTTTCACGGCCCTCTTCTTGATTTGTGCAGTATACAGGTCCTCAATGGAAGGCAGGTTGGTAGCAATTATTTTTTCTGCAGTTCTAATTATCCTCTGAAGTCTGTGTTTTTCTTGTTGGGTTGCAGAACCGAACCAGACAGTTATAGAGGTGCAAATGACAGACTCAATAATTCCTCTGTAGAACTGGATCAGCAGCTCCTTGGGAAGTTTGAGCTTTCTGAGTTGGCGCAGAAAGAACAGTCTTTGTTGTCCTTTTTTAATGATGTTTTTGATATGAAGCTTTAATTGAAGTGTTAAAGACAACATAGCAAGACCAATGATGCCATTTCAAGAGAATCACTGGATCACTGGATCACACAACCAACCAATGGACTAGATTGCCTTCAGAGGTTGTGAGTGCTCGAACACTAGAGGGTTTTGGGGTTTTTTTGCACAACATAGTCAACTATATATTGATTATTCATTACTGGACAGCCTTTGGGACAAAACGTATACATTAATTTCAACAAAAGTGTGTCACTCCAGATGTGGATTTGTGATTTCTTTCTCTTAAAGAACATGGACACAAATGTCTTCATCTATAATTGCTACACGAAGATCAGAGAAAGGATTGTCACTTATTTATAAGGAACTAACATTTCCTAACAGCGAGAACAATTAACCAGTGGAATGGGCTGCCTCCAGAAGTTGTGGGTGCTCCATCGCTGGAGGCTTTTAAGTAGAGATTGGACAACCATTTGTCCAGAATGATATAGGGTCTCCTGCTTGAGCAGGGGGTTGGACTAGAAGACCTCCAAGGTCCCTTCCAGCTCTGTTGTTCTGAATGGAAGTTAATCAAGGAAAGAACTAAGGAGAAATTTTCTGAGAGAGAATAATTAATCAGTTGAACGACTTGCTTCTATCGTGTTTCCCCGAAAATAAGACCCTGTCTTATATTTTTTGAACCCCAAAATAAGCTCTTGGCCTTATTTTTGGAAAGGTCTTATTAGGATTACTTACGGGACCACCTACTGCCACCTTATGCCTCCCACCAACCCGTGCGCTCTCACAGAGAGGGACTCCTTAGGGTGCCGTCAGCCAAGCAATGTCGGCTGGCGGCCCCCAGGGGAAGGGCCTTCTCTGTGGGGGCTCCCACCCTATGGAAACGAACTTCCCCCTGGACTTCGACAGCTTCCTGACCTTCGAACCTTTCGCCGCGAACTTAAGACATATCTATTTTCTCACGCAGGACTGGCCTGAATTTTAATATTTTTATATGATTTTATGGGTTTTAATTTTAATTAGTTTTATAGGGTTTTTGAATGTATTTTAAAACTTGGGCCAAATTTAAATAATTTTTTTAATTATTGTGTTTAGTTGTATAGTATATGTTTTGATTGTTGTTTTATTTGGCTGTTAACCGCTCTGAGTCCTTCGGGAGAAGGGTGGTATACAAATTAAAATATATTATTATTATTATTATTATTATTATTATTATTATTATTATTATTATTATTATTATTATTATTATTATTATTTTGGGGTATGTGGAGGCAAGACGGGGCTCCTCTTGCTTATCTTACCTGATTTCCAGCTCTGCCTCCCTAACCTTAAGCAGAGGAAATGGTGGCGACCAGCTGCGCAGGCATTTAAATATTTTTGGGAAAGGCTTATTTTCAAGAATGGCTTATTTTCAGGGGGGGTGGGCGTGTATTTTAGCACATGCGTTCAAAAGCCTAATTGGGCTTATTATCAGGGGATGTCTTATTTTCGGGAAAACACGGTCGAAGTTGTGGATGCTCCAACACTGCAGGTTTTTAAGAAAAGACTGGACAGCCATTTGTCTGAAATGGTACAGGGTTTCCTACTTGAGTAAGGGGTTGGACTAGAAGACCTCCAAGGTCCCTTCCAACCAGTGACGGGTTTCAAAATTTTTTACTGTTGGTTCTATGGGTGTAGCTTGGTAGGTGTGGCATGGCTTGGTGGGCATGGCAGGGGAAGGATACTGTAAAATCTCCATTCCCTCCCCACTCCAGGGGAAGGATACAGTAAAATCTCCATTCCCACCCCACTCCAGGGGAAGGATACTGTAAAATCCCCATTCCCACCTCACTCCAGGGGAAGGTTACTGCAAAAATCTCCATTTCCTTCCGATCAGCTGGGACTTGGGAGGCAGAGAATAGATGGGGGCGGGGCCAGTCAGAATTTTTACTACCCGTTCTCCAAACTACTCAAAATTTCCACTACCAGTTCTCCAGAACTGGTCAGAATCTGCTGAAACCCACCTCCGCTTCCAACTCTGTTCAAAAGAGCCTCCTTCTTAGTTCTTTTCCAAGATCTTGCTCCATCGTTCCTGTGCCCTCCTTCAGCTCTTCTTCCTTTCTGATTCTAAGAAAGCCCAGAATGTCAGGAGAGAACATGGGATAAAGGTGGCATCGAACATCCACATTTATAAATAACGTTTCTCTCCTCTTCAACTATCGTTCCTTGTGGCGTTACGCTCCGATTCTGATGCTTATTATTATTCCGCTGTACTGTCTGGATTACTCAAGTCTTCCGTGAGGGAGAGAGGCAGGGAGGGGGGAGGGAGGGAGAAGAAAAATTCAGAGAGCTTTTGTGCCACGATAGTTGCCAAGGAAACCACTTCCTTTTCATTTCGCTGCTCGGGACATCTGGATCATTTGGCATCTGGCCTGCGCAGAAAGGCAACCTCGCAGCAGGCCATCGGGAAAAGAAAAGTGGAATTAATGAAAGCCCCGTCTTTTCGGTAAATAAAGGAAGGCTTGAGTAAAGTGTTTCCAAAATTATCTGTTGACCTGAAGCTGGGTGGGTTAGAATGATGACTAGTGTCGACTTGCATTTGTTTGTCTTTATTAGAAGCATCCGCATGGAAGCCACCGCATTGTCAAGAAGGAATATTTCCCCCTCCTGCTCGTTATTCTAAACCAAGGGAGGGTGGAACCGTGGCCCTTTTGTGACTTGTGGACTTCAACTCCCAGAATTCCTGAGCCAGCCGACTCAGGAATTCTGGGAGTTGAAGTCCACAAGTCACAAAAGGGCCACGGTTCCCCCTCCCCCGTCCTAAACCGACTCCCCCATCTCAAACCAAGACAACTCTATTGCTCTCAGCTCTCCCACCCCTGGTTTTAATATCATTTGATTCAGTGGTGGGGTTCAGCCGGTTCGGACATGTTTGAGTGAACCGGTTGTTAAATTGCTGGCTGGCCCCGCCCCGTCCCTTCCAGGAGTCCCCATTCGCCCTGTTTTTGCTCCCACGAGGCTGCAGGGAGGCCTACTAGGCCCAAAAGGGAGCACGGGGGGTTCGGTGTGCCCCCCATGGCCAATTTTTTCCCCCGGGGGTTGCAGGAGGTGGAATGCTGCCTGTCACACCCCCTGGCCATGGCCGCCATGGCCACGGCCACCCAGCCGGTCATTACGGCAGAGAACCAGTTGTTGAATTACTTGAATCCCACCACTGATTTGAGTGCTGCAAAGGACCTTTGGAGACAGCGCACACTGGGGGCCACGGGGATACATGTGTCCACTTTGTGAGTTTGCCCTTGTAGTAACTCACCAAAGATTGTCCTTCCGCAGAGCAAAACATTACAACTCTGCTTTGTGTTGTAAGCAGGCTGCAAAAAAAATAAAATAAATAAAAATATTTTATTACGAAGCACCGAAGTGTTCTTGTGTGCATAATGGAATGTCACACCGGGCATAAATCACCCCTGATTGTAATTGGGATTGTCATTTATGGCTAATACCTTTCCTGGTTTGTAGTTTTCCTGTAATGTCTATGAAGCACAGAGTTCACTTCCTGCGTTTGGTCATAGGCGATACGCAGAGTTCTTTCACTCCTAATGCAACAAATACAGGTAATCCAACAGCAGTTAATTTAGTGACCGTTCAAAGTTACAAAGGAGTTACATCCATTTTTCACACTTAACGACCCTTGCAGCATCCCCATGGTCACGTGATCAAAATTCAGACAGCGATGGGGGCGGGTGGTTTGGAGAACCGGTAGCAAAAATCCTTGCCCAGCCACCCATGCCCACCCAATCGCCCGGTCGCCCGCTTACCGCTTCTTTAAAAAATGCTTTTAAAAGGTTAAAAAAGGCTCTGACAATCACAGCTGAGCCGCATGATCGTCAGAGTCTTTTTTTTTTTACTTTTAAAAGCATTTTTACAACCTTATTCACCCGAATAGGTTATAAAAAAATGCTTTTAAAAGGTTAAAAAAAAGGCTCTGATGATCACAGCTGAGCTGCACGATTGTTAGAGTCTATTAGAGCAGTAGACAGGCTCTGTTAAGGTCATAAGTGGGACAGGGTGTCTCAGTGGCTAAGATGCTGAGCTTGTTGATCAAAAGGTCGGCAGTTCAGTGGTTCGAATCCCTAGCGCTGTGTAACGGGGTGAGCTCCCGTTAGTTGTCCCAGCTTCTGCCAACCTAGCACGTAAAAAAAAAAGCAAGTAGAAAAATAGGGTGGGAAGGTAACAGCGTTCCGTGCGCCTTTGGCGTTGAGTCATGCCGGCCACATGACCACGGAGACGACTTTGGACAGCGCTGGGCTCTTTGGCTTTGAAACAGAGATGAACACCGCCCCCTGGAGTCAGGAACAACTAGCACATATGTGCCAGGGGAACCTTTACCTTTATCTTTTTACGTAGGTTTGAATCCTCTCAGCTCTTCCCTGGATGTCACAAATATACACTTTCCTTCAAGGGCGAGACGCCTTCACTTAATCAAGCAATTCTTACTTGCTGGTGAAGATCAGATTCAGGACAATAAACCTCCTTTAACGCTAACGTCTGACAAAATAAGTTGTTAGCGAAAGAGGACATGAATTTGTCACGCGTCTTGAGTCTCGGTAAATTCCCAGCAGATGTCAGGATGATGAAATTCTGCTATTATCGCTCTTGGAAAGGGAGGATCATCACGTATCACCGATAACTTACATATTTTATAGCATGAAGCAGGTTGCAAGTGAGTCCAATGACTTTCTACTCGGGTTTTTATAGGTGAGGTAACTAATATTCACTCAGAGCTAATTAATTTCAATTTGCTCTTTAGGGAGGAAAAGTCCCCGGTAGGATAAAGAACAGTAATTGAAAAGACTAAGCAGAACTTTGTGATTTCCGCTAAAGCATATCTGTGTGTGTGTGTGTGTGTGTGTGTGTGTGTGTGTGTGTGTATGTAGTCTTTTTACTTTTAAAAGCATTTTTACAACCTTATTCACCCGAATAGGTTATAAAAAAATGCTTTTAAAAGGTTAAAAAAGGGCTCTGATGATCACAGCTGAGCTGCACGATTGTTAGAGTCTATTAGAGCAGTAGACAGGCCCTGTTAAGGTCATAAGTGGGACAGGGTGTCTCAGTGGCTAAGATGCTGAGCTTGTTGATCAAAAGGTCGGCAGTTCAGTGGTTCGAATCCCTAGCGCTGTGTAACGGGGTGAGCTCCCGTTAGTTGTCCCAGCTTCTGCCAACCTAGCACGTAAAAAAAAAAAAGCAAGTAGAAAAATAGGGTGGGAAGGTAACAGCGTTCCGTGCGCCTTTGGCGTTGAGTCATGCCGGCCACATGACCACGGAGACATCTTCGGACAGCGCGGGCTCTTCGGCTTTAAAACAGAGATGAACACCGCCCCCTAGAGTCAGGAACAACTAGCACATATGTGCCAGGGGAACCTTTACCTTTATCTTTTTACGTAGGTTTGAATCCTCTCAGCTCTTCCCTGGATGTCACAAATATACACTTTCCTTCAAGGGCGAGACGCCTTCACTTAATCAAGCAATTCTTACTTGCTGGTGAAGATCAGATTCAGGACAATAAACCTCCTTTAACGCTAACGTCTGACAAAATAAGTTGTTAGCGAAAGAGGACATGAATTTGTCACGCGTCTTGAGTCTCGGTAAATTCCCAGCAGATGTCAGGATGATGAAATTCTGCTATTATCGCTCTTGGAAAGGAGGGATCATCACGTATCACCGATAACTTACATATTTTATAGCATGAAGCAGGTTGCAAGTGAGTCCAATGACTTTCTACTCGGGTTTTTATAGGTGAGGTAACTAATATTCACTCAGAGCTAATTAATTTCAATTTGCTCTTTAGGGAGGAAAAGTCCCCGGTAGGATAAAGAACAGTAATTGAAAAGACTAAGCAGAACTTTGTGATTTCCGCTAAAGCATATCTCTGTGTGTGTGTGTGTGTGTGTGTGTGTGTTTGTCTATGTAGTCTTTGACTTATGACCACGATTGACCCCCAAAATTCCTGTTGTTAAGCGAGTCATTTGTTCGGTGAGTTTCGCCCCTTTTTACGACCTTGCTGGCCACAGTTGTTAAGTGAATCACTGCACTCGTTAACTTAGTACTGGGTTTCCCCGAAAATAAGACCTATACGTGGGGACGTGGGGACTCAGTGGCTAAGATGCTGAGCTTATTGATCAAAAGGTCGGCAGTTCAGTGGTTCAAATCCCGAGTGCTGCGTAATGGAGTGAGCTCCCGTGACTTGTCCCAGCTTCTGCCAACCTAGCAGTTCGAAAGCACGTAAAAAAATGCAAGTAGAAAAATAGGGACCGCCTTTGGTGGGAAGGGAACAGCGTTCCGTGCGCCTTTGGCCTTCAGTCATGCCGGCCACATGACCACGGAGACATCTTCGGACAGCGCTGGCTCTTCGGCTTTGAAACGGAGATGAGCACCGCCCTCTAGAGTCGGGAATGACTAGCACGTATGTACAAGGGGAACCTTTACCTTTACCTTTACTTTTATATATATATATATATATATGTTTTCTGAGGTTTTCACGGGTGTTTGTATGTAGGTCTTTGGTTGTTCGGGTTTTCTCCCGTGTAAAATTGGAAATGTCTTGGCAACGTTTCGACGAAGTCTCATTCGTCATCTTCAGGCTTCAGCTTCGTGCTTCTGGGAGCAATGTGTGATCGCAGCTGTTTCTTCCTTTTAACTGCTAGTGGGGGTTTGAACTGATTGGGTGGGAGCTTGGCTGTGCTCTGATTGGATGGAGGTTTTTGTGCTCTGATTGGCTGGGGTGTGTCCTGTTTGGGTGGGGCTTGGTTGTGCTCAATTTAATCTGTGTTGCAGGGGATTTGAGCTGGTGAGCTGCATAGCTGTTGTTTGGCTTTGTGGTGGTGCTACATCTTCATAGTGGGTGTCAGTCTGCTGCATGTATGGATTGGAGGGGTTTCAAATGGCTAATGTTGCAGCTGCAACATTATATATATTTGTTTATATATATATATATATATATATATATATTTGTTTTATATATATAAAATATATATATATATATATTTGTTTTCTGAGGTTTTCACGGGTGTTTGTATGTAGGTCTTTGGTTGTTCGGGTTTTCTCCCGTGTAAAATTGGAAGTGTCTTGGCGACGTTTGACGAAGTCTCATTCGTCATCTTCAGGCTTCAGCTTCGTGCTTCTGGGAGCACGGCTGAAGCCTGAAGATGATGAATGAGACTTCGTCAAACGCCGCCAAGACACTTCCAATTTTATGGAGAAAAGACCTACATACAAATACCTGAAAACCTCAGAAAACAAATATATATATACATACATACATTTCTATTTCTATTTATATTTATGTATGTATATATATATATATATATATATATATATATATATATATATATATATATATGTATGTATGTATGTATGTGTGTGTGTGTGTGTGTGTGTGTGTATGCATATGCATATGTATATGTATATGTATATGTATATGTATATGTATATGTATATATATGTATATGTATTTCTTCTCTGAAAGATACTGAGCTTTGGTAAACATCGTCTTAGCACTTTAAACATTGGGAAGCATTGTACTCTGAGTGAAGTGCTTCCATCCACTTTACAAGAGAGAAATTGATTTATTTTTTGTTCCTCCTTCTCAGATGAGGCTGATCTTTGTGACCTAGCTGAGGCAGGCTGAAACGTGCACAGGGTGACACGAGTTGCGATTAGTGCTAGATGTGAGAAGGACGAGCACACCTTTCCATTTGCGCAGAAGGTGAAAAACAGATATCCATTGTTTTTTCTATTTCTATTTATGTATGTATGTGTATATATATATATATATATATATATATATATATATATATATATATTTATATGTATGTATCTATGTATGTATGTATGTATGTATGTATGTATGTATGTATATATATATATGTATATGTATATGTATATGTATATGTATATGTATATGTATATGTATATGTATATGTATATGTATTTCTTCTCTGAAAGATACTGAGCTTTGGTAAACATCGTCTTAGCACTTTAAACATTGGGAAGCATTGTACTCTGAGTGAAGTGCTTCCATCCACTTTACAAGAGAGAAATTGATTTATTTTTTGTTCCTCCTTCTCAGATGAGGCTGATCTTTGTGACCTAGCTGAGGCAGGCTGAAACGTGCACAGGGTGACACGAGTTGCGATTAGTGCTAGATGTGAGAAGGACGAGCACACCTTTCCATTTGCGCAGAAGGTGAAAAACAGAGTGTCCAGTTGCTTTGGGCCGCTTCTGTGTCATTTCAGCAAGGAAAAAAAAAATATTTGTATAGTAACAGCAATAACACTTAGATTTATATACCATCCCACAGTGCTTTAAAGCACTTTCTGGATGGGTGTATTGCCCCCAACAATCTGGGTCCTCATTTTACTGACCTCGGAAGGATGGAAGGATGAGTCAACCTTGATTCGGTCAGAATTGAACACTAGGCATCGGCAGAGTTAGCCTGCAATCCTGTATTCTAACCACTATGCCAGAAGGAAGGGAGGGAGGGAGGGAGGGAGGGAAGGAAGGAAGGAAGGAAGGAAGGAAGGAAGGAAGGAAGGAAGGAAGGAAGGAAGGAAGGAATAGCAATAGTACTTAGACTTATATACCACTTCACAGTGTTTCACAACCCTCTCTAAATGGTTTACAGAGTCAGCATATTGCCCCCAACGATCAGGGTCCTCATTTTACCAACCTCGGAAGGACGGAAGGCTGAGTCAGCCAGTCAGGATTGAACTCCTGGCAGCGAGCAGAGTTTGCTTGCAATGCAAATAAGTTGACCCTTCTGTTCTTTATGTCAGCTCTTGAGATATTGGAACAGTGCTATCATGTCCCCCCTAGTTCTTCTTTTCACTAGACTAGACAAACCCAATTCCTGCAGCCGTTCTTCACATGTTTTAGCATCCAGCTCCCGGATCATTCTTCTTGCTCTTCTCTGCATTCTTTCCAGATTCTAAACATCTCTTTTATATTATGGCAACCAAAACCAGGTTTTACTACCGGTTCTGTGGGCGTGGCTTGGTGGGCGTGGCAGGGAAAGATACTGCAAAATCCCTATTCTGTCCCCCACTCCAGGGGAAGGATACTGCAAAATCCCCATTCCCTCCCACTCCAGGGGAAAGATACTGCAACATCTCCATTCCCACCTCACTCCAGGGGAAGGATATTGCAAAATCTCCATTCCCACCCCACTCCAGGGGAAGGATATTGCAAAATCTCCATTCCCACCCTTCTCTGGGGCCAGCCAAAGGTGGTATTTGCCAGTTCTCCGAACTACTCAAAATTTCCACTACCGGTTCTCCAGAACCTGCTGAATTTCACCCCTGGTTCAACCTATATAAGTGCCCAAATGATTGTACGATTCTTGTTTTAGGCAAACAATTTGATGCCTTCTAACTATTTTGTAACAAACTCTTACCATTCCCATTTAACAAAAACCAACGACAAGTTATTTTAAGAGTCGTAGCTGACATCTATCATGAAGTTGAACCAGCTGGCAAACTTCCAAATTAAGTTATTAATAACAATCATCCACGTTTGTTAAACGTTCCATTCTTTCAGCTTTGATTTGCCCTATGAAATTCTATCCGATAAATCAAAAACATTTAAAGTTTAATGCCAGCTTCATTATCTTCATCTAAGATTCTACTCATTTCACCTTCGTGCGCTCACCATTTCAACAAACACGCTTTCCAGTTTCCAACAATTTTTATTTGCAGACAAATCAGAACCATCTTATTTTCAGACAAGGAAAATGCAGATGTAATTAAGCCAAGCAAAAACAACCGTTAGATACCCTTAATACTGCAATCTAATTCTTTGTCTAAATACCATTATATAGCCTTATTTTTTTTTTGTAGTACCACCTAAGGAGAATCACATCTACATCTATTAATTATATCTCTAGGATTCGTGCTGGAATAGGATTTATTTTACGAGCTCAAGGCAAAAAATGTAATTATTTATGATGGTTGGGCTTGCAAGTAGATATTTAGATGTAGGCATGAGTGAGAACTAAGTAACACATCAAAAGCGAATACTGTAGCTTCTTGAACTCATAACTATCTATAGTAGGTCTCAGAAATAAATAGAGTAGAGTAAAGTAGAGTAGAGTAGAGTAGAGTAGACTAGAGTAGAGTAGAGTAGAGTAGAGTTTGTCAAGATCTTTTTGGATCCTGAGCTTGTATTCTTGGATGTTGGCTATTCCTGCCAGTTTAGTGTCATCTGAAAATTTGATGAGTTCCCCTTTTATTCCCTCATCTAAGTCATTTATGAAGATATTGAAGAGTACTGGGCCTAAGACAGAGCCTTGTAAGTACCCCACTACTTCCTTCTCTCCATGTGGATGTAGTACCATTAAGGACTACTTGTTTAGTATAGTTTGTCAGCCAGCTACAAATCCATCTGGTGGTGACATTATCTATTCCACATTTTTCTAGCTTATCAAGAAGTAGGTTGTGGTCTACTTTGTCGAATGCCTTACTGAAATCTAAGTATACTATGTCCACAGCAATTCGCTGGCCTACTAATTTAGTCCCTTTGTCAAAGAATGAAATAAGATTGGTAAGGCATGATCTGTTTTTAACAAACCCATGCTAGCTACTAGTGATAACTTTATTTGCTTCTAGTTGTTTGCCAGATGATAACATTTT
The DNA here is from genome assembly GCF_028640845.1 of Ahaetulla prasina. Lineage (NCBI taxonomy): Eukaryota > Metazoa > Chordata > Lepidosauria > Squamata > Colubridae > Ahaetulla > Ahaetulla prasina. The sequence goes on from NC_080545.1 coordinate 6,322,102, forward strand.
GCAAAAGATACTGCGATGATGATGGTGATCTATCAGAATAACAGAATCGAACTCCTGGCTGTGGGCAGAGCTTGCCTGCAATACTGCATTCTAACCACTACGCCACTGTGGCTCTTAGAAGTTTAGCATTCTTAGCAATGTTTCTATGCCCTTCGTTCATTTCCAGTAGTTCTCAGTAGAAACGGATCGAAAATGCACCATTGCCAAGAGTGGCAGAGTGAGAGATGACTCCAAACAAACATGGTTTCCCTCGGGCAAACAAGTTGTTGACAAAGAGGCCAAAGAGCAGAACCATTAATCTCTCACAAACCTTATTTCCAGTCTTCGCGGACTTACATTTTAAAAACATATTGTTGACCTTGATGGGGGAGATCACTATTGTGTCTCTTGTTAGTTAGCAAAGTATTGAGAATCAATTCCACTCACGTTTGGACATATTGATCTAAGGGTCATTAACAGAGGCTAATGGAAAAAATCGGACTGTATTCCCAATGTATTCATTAAATTAAGCCTCTTTTTTATTATTGACTTCCTTACACAGATTCTTTTTTCTTTTCATTTCTTTTCTTTTTTGAAAGCTCTGCACTTGATTTTTTTTTTTATCCTTGTTTTATGCTGACAGATACAACCGTTTGTTTGCTTTCAGATTACGGGCACAATCCAAGACAGTTTTTTTAGGTTTTGAATATGTCTAACAAACTTCAGCTCTCCATTTATTTATGCAACTTATGCAACAGGGACAAATTCCTTGTAGTACAATCACACTTGGCCAATAAATAATTCTGTTCTGTTCTGCTCTGTTCTGTTCTGTTCTATTTCCTATTCTGTTCTGTTCTGTTCCATTCCATTCTGTTCCACTCCACTCCACTCCACTCCACTCCATGGTTTCTATTCAGTTCCGTTCCATTCCATTCCCTTCCATTCCCTTCCATTCCATTCCATTCCATTCTATTCTATTCTATTCCTGTTCTGTCCTATCCTATCCTATCCTATCCTGCATTCTATTCTATTCTATTCTATTCTATTCTATTCTATTCTATTCTATTCTATTCTATTCTGTTCTGTTCTGTTCTGTTCTATTCTATTCCTGTTCTGTCCTGTCCTATCCTATCCTATCCTATCCTATCCTATCCCTATCCCTATCCTATCCTATTCTGCATTCTATTCTATCCTATCCTATCCTATCCTGCATTCTATTCTATTCTATTCTATTCTATTCTATTCTATTCTATTCTATTCTATATGCACCTATATGCTTCTATTCTATTCTATTCTATTCTATTCTATTCTATTCTATTCTATTCTATTCTATATGCACCAAAGACAAATTCCTTGTGTGTCCAATCACACTTGGCCAATAAAGAATTCTATTCTATTCTATTCTATTCTATTCTATTCTATTCTATTCTATTCTATTCTATTCTATTCCATTCCATTCCATTCCATACTTTCTATTCTGTTCTGTTCTGTTCTGTTCTGTTCTGTTCTGTTCTCTTCTCTTCTCTTCTCTTCTCTTCTCTTCTCTTCTCTTCTATTCTGTTCTGTTCTATTCTATTCTATTCTCTTCTATTCTACTTGACTAGCCCTGCAGAGAATAATAACCCTATTGGAGCAACTTTTTACAGAATAAAATTGTATGTGTGTGTTTTTGGTGGCCGTAGAGTGCACCCTATTTCCATTGAGCATCTATCAAATCAACGGCTTTCAATTTCTAAAAGTCCGTAAATTCCTTATCTTCAAGCCCCCTACACAGTAAATATCTTGTGATTAGTGGGACTTCAAGAAACTCCTATTTTTCAAAACATTTCTCCATTACCAGGTGGAGTGGATCTAAGTTAGACCCTGTCACATAAAAGAGCAAAAAACTGGGATTAAGAGTAGAGGCAAGGATTCTTACTCGCAAAATTTAAGCCCTTACATGAGAATCTTGGCTGCGTCTTTTAAACAGCATTCAGTCCACGTCAGGACTAACCTTAGTAAATGGATAGATCTGGCTGCCGATCAATGACTAGCATCTTAATTTTGGGTAAAATGTGGACCGAACATGTCAGACAAAACCCGTTTTCTGCTGAGGCAGAGCCTTGAAGATGGCCAAAGGAGAAACAGCACGGTCCAAAAAACCAGCAGTAATTGTGGGAGGTGTAGTAAGCTTAAAAGCCTAATCTCGGAATAAACGGTGCAGCTTCAAAGAAAAGAGCAGACATTTTAAAGTGGGTGGGAATTTCCACCCTGCTGTGCAGCAGTTGATGGCATAAAATAATTTTGAACTGGGGAGCGCAAGGGAGCGAAATAATTCTTGTCTCTAAAGTGCAAAGAGTTTAGCTGCTGAACTCAACTCTTCCATTGGAAGATACTGGCAGTATTTGGAGACGTTCATCTAGCTCGGGGGCGTCAAACTCCCGGTTTATGTATATGTATATGTATACAAGGGCCGGTTTAGCTCTGCCTGGTAAGGCCTGTTATTAAGAACACAAAGCCTGCAATTACTGCAGGTTCGAGCCCGGCCCAAGGTTGACTCAGCCTTCCATCCTTTATAAGGTAGGTAAAATGAGGACCCAGATTGTTGGGGGGGCAATAAGTTGACTTTGTAAATATATACAAATAGAATGAGACTATTGCCCTATACATTGTAAGCCGCCCTGAGTCTTCGGAGAAGGGCGGGGTATAAATGTAAACAAACAAAAAAAAAAACTCAAAGCCCGCAGGCCAACCTGGGCCACGGGATGCTTAGATCTGGCCCGCAGGGCCGCCCGTCATTTCCAATATCCCACAGTCACGTGACTTCATTTTAATAACATTTTTACCCAAAACCAGCATTTCCAGTTTTCAGCAACAAAAGCAGCCATCGTGAGCCATTGGCTCACTTAATGACCACATCATTCACTTTACAACTGCCACCCCAAAAAAAACCAACCTTGTAAAATAGAAGCAATCACATGACTGACAGGTGGTATGACCGTCACAACCTATGACTGCAATAGACAGGCTCTGTTAAGGTCGTAAGTGGGACATGGTGGCTCAGTGGCTAAGACTTGCCGATCGAAAGGTCGGCAGTTCAGCGATTCGAATCCCTAGTGCCGCGTAACAGGGTAAGCTCCCGTTACTTGTCCCAGTTTCTGCCAACCTAGCAGTTCGAAATCACCTAAAAAATGCAAGTAGAAAAATAGGGATCACCTTTGGTGGGAAGGAAACAGCTTTTGGCATTGAGTCATGCCGGCCACATGATCACGGAGACGTCCTCGGACAGCGCTGGCTCTTGGGCTTTGAAACGGAGATGAGCACCACCCCCTAGAGTCAGAAACAACTAGCACATATGTGCAAGGGGAACCTTTACCTTTACCTTATTAAGATCATATCTCAGGGACTCCCCGTATCTCTCTTTCTCTTTCTCTCTCTCCATTCGAGTCACAAAGAGTGCATGAAATATTCTGTGGAATAGCAGGATGAAATGTTTGCTTTCCTGCTATCTTGAGAAGCCTTGGAGGCATCTACCAAATTCAACAAGGCTTCATTAATTGAGCTTGGCAAGCTCTAACTCATGAGGGTATTTATTTAACCCTTCAGCCACTCTCAACTTGCCTTCAACTCTGCCTCATAGCTTTTACATAGACACAGGTTTGCTGGGAATAGTCTATGGTTTACCGAATCCTCCATAATTTTTTACCATCTATTTTTTACCGTCTCCAAAAAAACTAAAATATAACAATTTCCAAATGTAGCGATTTCTTCAAACCAAGGAGGATTAGCCTCTAATTCACAGTAACTGGCGAAATCATGGCAGAGTAAAGAGATTCTTCCTGGAAATTTTATGTATAATAAATCAGGAAAAGCCAATTTTCAAAAAAAAGGACACGTACGCAATTGTACTTACAGAGTAATAGAACAACAGAGTTGGAAGGGACTGTTGTGACCCAGGCCCCAGTAGGTAGTAGGAAACTCAGTCAATGTAAAAACAAACTTTATTAGCACAGCTGAGAATTACTTCATTCTCAGCGTAGTTCAACTAAATTAAAGCAAATTCCTCCCGACACAAATTCCTCAGTCGAATCGTAAACCTTGGTCCAATTAGGCAAACTGCCAAAGGCCTTTCTTGGCAAAAGTTTAGAAGACGCCGATAAGAAACAAATGCAACAAGACAAAGCTACCAACTCTGTTTTCCGGCAAAGAGCCCAAACGCCGTTGCTGGTCTTTTAAGCCTTATGGAAGGAGCTAATCATCTCTTGCCCTACTCCTGAATCGTCCTCTTTGCTCTTGTCTTCTGGCAGCTCTTCTCATGGGTGCATTAGGTACAGGCTCCTCCTGTTCCTCTGCCTCACTACTGTCAGCCTCTGGAAGCTCTGGAGTCCACACCGCACTCCCCGATGGCCCTGCCCCACCTCTGCCTCCGACGCAGAGCCCTCATCTGGGCCTTTCCCAGCCTCCAGGACTGGCCCATGTTCTTCCTCAGCCTCATCGCTGTCTGACTCGGTTGCCAGCTCCGCAGGCTGCTGGCGGACCACAACAGGGACCTTGGAAGTCTTCTAGTCCATCCCCCTGCTTGAGCAGGAGACCCTACACCATTTCAGATAAATGGTTGTCTAGTCTCTTTTTGAAAGCCTCCTGTTGTGTCTCACTCGCTTTCCCCGCAGCCGGGCCCCTCTTATCTCCTTCCGAACACTGAGGAATGTCCTGGCATGCCTCCAGGCCCCAGCCCTGGCACCATGCCCAGACAGGCAGAACAAGACAAAGGGCCTGAAGTGCCTCCAGCCCCCAGCCCTGGCTCCATGCCCAGGCAAATGGAGCAACTAGACCCCTCCCCCACAGCCTGTGAGCCTGAGGAAGGTCAATTACCAACAGCTGGAGCCTGGAGAGATCCTCGCTTCAGGAGAATTGATAGGCGGCATCAGCAGAAGGAAGGGAGGGGCAGGCCTGGATAAGTGCTGAGTCATGGAGCCACACCCCATGGCCTATATAAAGGATCTGCTTTCTGGCATTCTCTGAGTCAGGCAAAGTCTACTTTGGATTGCTGAAGTCACTTCCTGGTCTCCTGCCTGCCTTGAGAACTTTGCTAGGACTTTGGCAGAGCTGCAGAGGCACGCCTGATACGGACTTCCCCGACCCGGCCGTCAGCGGAGGAGTGGGACACGACACCTCCAGTGATGGACGCTGACAACTTCTGGAGGCAAGCTCTTCCATCATTCCACCTTCTTTCGGGTAATTAGAGATACCCTTTTTAAGTGTTTCTGGAAATAAATGAGAAGAGGGAAGGGACGGCATCCAACTCCAGCCTTCTCTTCGCTACTGATGAATATCCTTGCCAAAAGAAAGGACCACATGCTGAGCAACGATGGCCTCCTTCACACAATAACCTACAAGCTGTGTCCAAAATCATTTATGCTTGGTTGGCCTTCCTAAGAAGAAATGGGGACTCCGGATTCTGTCAATGAGAGACCGACAAACGCACTCCCTGCATTAGCCAAGTAATTACCAGAAGAATGAATGAAACTACGGCAGAATGTCTACTACCACTTGAGCATCACAATCGTTGAAGGGCAGATGGCCCTCTTGCAGTAGTGGGCTTGACGGATGCCAAAAGGGCAGAACGACACCAGTGCGTGAAAGGATATAGCTTCAGATTGTAACTGTGGCCCTGCAGTCTGAGAATTTATTGTTTAGAATAGTCCTAGTTGCTCCCGGATGGATGGATGGATGGATGGATGGATGGATGGATGGATGGATGGAAAAAGGAAGGTAGGTAGGTAGGTAGGTAGGTAGGTAGGAAGGAAGGAAGGAAGGAAGGAAGGAAGGAAGGAAGGAAGGAAGGAAAAAGAGAGGGACAGAGGGAGGCAGGGAAAGGAAGGAGGAAGGAAGGAAGGAAGGAAGGAAGGAAGGAAGGAAGGAAGGAAGGAAGGAAGGAAGAGGGAAGGAGGGAAGGAAGGAAAAGGAAGGAAGGAAGAAAAAAGAAAGGAGGAGGGACGGAAGGAAGGAGGAGGGACGGAAGGAAGGAAGGAAGGAAGGAAAAAGGGAGGGAGAAAAAGGGAAGGAAAGGAGGGAGGGAAGAAAGAAGGAAGAAAAAAGAGGGATGGAGGGAGGCAGGGGAAGGAAGGAAGGAAGGAAGGAAGGAAGGAAGGAAGGAAGGAAGGAAGGAAGGAAGGAAGGAAAAGGGAGGGGAAGGAGGGAGGGAAGAAGGAAGGAAGAAAAAAGAGAGGGATGGAGGGAAGCAAGGAATGGAAGGAAGGAAAAGGGAAGGAGGGAAGGAAGGAAAAGGAAGGAAGGAAGAAAAAAGAAAGGAGGGACAGAAGGAAGGAAGGAAAAAGGGAAGGAGAAAAAGGGAAGGAAAGGAGGGAGAGAAGAAGGAAGAAAGAAAAAAAGGCACGGAGGGAGGCAGGAGAAGGAAGGAAGGAAGGAAGGAAGATGTAACTGTTCCAAGTAAAGCTGCATTTACAATTCACTGAGGGTGGTTTTGTCAGTGGCCATGGGGCTCAACTAGCAATCCAGATGTTTTGGGATTGTCCCCAAGGCACCTTTTGCTATTGGTCCTGTCTCCTGTCTCTTTCCCAAAGTCATCATTCATCTATTTGCAGGTCGTTTTCTCTTGCGATGTTCTTTCCTTCTTTTTCTCCTCTTCTGCTGTCTCCCAGTATTATTTTTATTATTACTTAATTAGATCGTTAGGTTTTTGTTGTTGTTGTTTTGGTGAGACGTTGCATACATGTAGCTAATTGCTCTGGAAGGAGGAAGGAGGGAGGGAAGAAGGAAGGAAGAAAAAAGAGAGGGATGGAGGGAAGCAAGGAATGGAAGGAAGGAAAAGGGAAGGAGGGAAGGAAGGAAAAGGAAGGAAGGAAGAAAAAAGAAAGGAGGGACAGAAGGAAGGAAGGAAAAAGGGAAGGAGAAAAAGGGAAGGAAAGGAGGGAGAGAAGAAGGAAGAAAGAAAAAAAGGGACGGAGGGAGGCAGGAGAAGGAAGGAAGGAAGGAAGGAAGGAAGATGTAACTGTTCCAAGTAAAGCTGCATTTACAATTCACTGAGGGTGGTTTTGTCAGTGGCCATGGGGCTCAACTAGCAATCCAGATGTTTTGGGATTGTCCCCAAGGCACCTTTTGCTATTGGTCCTGTCTCCTGTCTCTTTCCCAAAGTCATCATTCATCTATTTGCAGGTCGTTTTCTCTTGCGATGTTCTTTCCTTCTTTTTCTCCTCTTCTGCTGTCTCCCAGTATTATTTTTATTATTACTTAATTAGATCGTTAGGTTTTTGTTGTTGTTGTTTTGGTGAGACGTTGCATACATGTAGCTAATTGCTCTGGAAGGGAGGGAGGACGAAAGCTCATAATTTAATCTGCGGTGGCTGGAAAGCCCCAAAGCCTTTGCATTTTAGGACACACCGTCTGGTTGCATCAATTTGAACTGTCTCCATCTCAATAAATTACATTCCAGCGAAATATTAATTTTCAAATCCGGGCAAAGCGGGGAGGGGAAGCGGTTGGGAGAAGCAGCAGCAGAACAACCCCGGTGCTTACCTCTTCTATCATCATTAGGTTCTCCAAGAGCAAAGACGAGGAGAACAAACGAACAGATGTGTCTGAAGCGCTCGAATATAAATCTGCTTGCAGCAGTGATCCACATGGTTGACGTTTTTGTTGGAAGAAATGTCCTTCTGGGTTCAGTTCCAAGTAGGGGGGGGGAAAGACACTGGATTCATGGAAGTTGCTTGGAAGGAAGGTTTATTGATGAACAGGATCACATGTCAGTTTTGGAAGGCAATTTTCTTTTTGCTTCTTAACTGCCACATATTTTAGCCGGGGAAGTTGGGAGGGAGTTGTTGTTGGAGCGGTAGAAAGTTAGTCATAACAACATATCCGTATTCAAGGACTTTTGCCTGCGTCTGATGGAGACTGCCTGAAGATTGTATCCAGTTGAGTGTGAAGAGTTGATTGGACAATGTGATGAACCTGTGGGTGGGGCAGGGCTGTGAACTGTCAACTGGGTATGGAAAACCTGGAAGCTTTCGGTTTCGGGTTTTCCCAGCTGTGCCAACATGACATCTCTAATAAATTGGAACTTTGAGGAACCTCAAGCCTCAGAGCTTTATTTCGTTGGGGATGTTCCTTGGAACCCTGACGGTCAGCTTTGATCCACTAGGCGGCCATTCCGCAGGGGGAGACCACCAGTCCGCAAGCCTAGCCACCCAGAGCCCATCGCCAACATGGCGGCTGCTATCCTGGCCACCAGTGAGACCGGCGTGCTTCCCTGGGGCCTCATACCGTTTCTCTGGGCTGCTGCCTGCCTCTTTCACCACGGCGACCCCCAGGGACTGGCACCGGAACCACTGCTGTGGGTGCCGCCATTTTAGATACCGCCTCACAACTGAGAGGTGGACAGCTGATGTTCGGGGCCGGGTGCTCATGTAGAGAAAAGTCGCCGCCATTGCAGACTGAAAGGATTCACAAACCATGACTGATTGTCGGCTGGCAGGGGGGGGGGAGGCGGAAGTTGGTCGAAGGGCGTTGTTGTGACCCAGGCCCAAGTAGGTAGTAGGAAACTCAGTCAGTGAAAAAACAAACTTTATTCGAACAGCTGAGAATTACTTCATTCCCAGCGTAGTTCAACTAAATTAAAGCAAATTCCTCCCAACGCAAATTCTTCAGTCCTATCACAAACGTTGGTCCAATTAGGCAAACTGCCGAAGGCCTTTCTTGGCAAACATTCAGAAGTCACAGATATAAAAATAAATGCAAAAAGACGAAGCTACCAATGTTATTTTCTGGCAAAGCCCAAATGCCATTGCTGGTCTGTTTTAAGCATGGGAGGGGCCAAACATCTCTTGGCCCTACTCCTGAGTCGTCCTCTTTGCTTGAGCTGCTCTTGCCTTCGATGTATGTATTTGGATACATGGAAAGAGTAAGTAAAAAAAGGAATATTAGGACAGGGACGAAAGGCATGCACGGCCCTTACAGACCTCTTAGGAATCGGGTGAAGTTTTGGGGGTTTGGGGAAGAAACCACAGAGTCAGGTAGTGCATTCCAGACACCGACCACTCTGTTGCTGAAGTCATATTTTCTGCAATCAAGTTTGGAGCGGTTTACCTTGAGTTTGTATCTATTATTTGCTCGTGTATTGTTGTGGTTGAAGCTGAAGTATTCATTGACAGGTAGGACATTGTGGTAGATAATTTTATATACTATCCTTAGGTCAGACTGAAGTCGGCGTTGTTCTAAGTTGTCTAAGCCCAAAATTTGGAGTCTGGTGGCATAAGGTATTTTATTGAGAGCAGAGGAGTGGAGGACTCTTCTTGTGAAATATCTCTGGACTCTTTCGATTGTATTTATGTCCGATATGCAGTGTGGGTTCCAGACAGATGAGCTGTGTTCAATGTCTCCTGCTTGAGCAGGGGGTTGGACTAGAAGACCTCCAAGGTCCCTTCCAACTCTGTTGTTCTGTTCTGTTAGATCAGTGTTTCTCAACCTTGGCAACTTTAAGATGCATGGACTTGAAGACTTCCCATCAAATGTAGTTTAAAAATAATAACAGTAAACCAAATAATTGCAGTTTTTCAGTCTCTTTTATAAATTGTGGGTTTTTTTATTGTTGTTCAAATGTCTGCTTAATTAGATGGTTCCCATTATTATTGAATTGGTGTTGGAGTGTGATTTATTATTATTGCGGTTCATTGCACAATCAGCCAGATGTTCACACTGGATTTGGCGTTTTTATCCACCTATCAAGTCCTCCCCAAGGACCTGGGATAGACAGAAGTAGATGCTTGATGGTATTAAAGATATCTCTGCAGGATGTCAGCTGTTCTGAGTACAGCTGCCTTTCGCAATTGACTGATGGTGGATTTGTCAATGCCGATGGCATTCAAATGATGCTCTGGTTGTTTTGGGACTGCACCCGAGGCCCTTATTATTATTTGGCTATATCTTTGCTTCCTTTTGCCACAGTTGGTCTATTTCTATTTGCAACTCTTTCGGTTTTGTTTGTCTTCTCCAGTTCTCCTTCTTCTATGCTGTCTCCAGAGTCTGCAACGTCCATTTTCCAGACTTTTTTTATCTGTCTTATCGACAATTGTTAAGTTTGGGTTATTATGTGGCAGGTGCCTGCCAGTTTGAATTGTTTAAAGCAGTGGCCCCCAATCTTTGGGGTACCAGGGACTGGTTTTTCCATGGACTGGAGGAGGGGTGGTTTCACAGGCTGCCTGCATCCAGTGGATGGGGCTTTGTTTATTTGTGCTGCCTGGTTTCTGGCTTGCCGTGGCCCAGTGCCAGTCCATGGACTGGTTAGAGATCTCTGGTCTAAAGTCCCATTTAGCTTCCTCATTTTCCATGACTTTCTCTACTTTATGGTCCTACCAATTCTTGTCTGCAGGCAGAAGCGGGATTCGCTTACTTACGGGACCGTCTACTGCCGGCCTCTATCTCCCAGCGTCCGGTGCGTTCCCACAGAGAGGGACTCCTCAGGGTGCCGTCAGCCAAACAGTGTCGACTGGCGGCCCCCAGGGGGAGGGCCTTCTCTGTGGGGGCTCCGACCCTGTGGAACGAACTTCCCCTCGGGCTTCGACAACTACCTGACCTTAGGACCTTTCGCCGCGAACTTAAAACCTATTTATTTCATATGGCTGGACTAGCTTGATTTTACCTTTAAATTTTAATTGAATTTGATGGGTTTTTAAATTTTGGTAATTTTATGGGGTGTATTGTTATTTTAAATTTTCGGGCAAGCTTAAATCAGTTTTTTAAGGGTTGTTTTAATTATTGTGTATGTTTGTATTTTATCTGCCTGTTCACCGCCCTGAGTCCTTCGGGAGAAGGGCGGTATACAAATTAAAACATTATTATTATTATTATTATTATTATTATTATTATTATTATTATTATTATTATTATTATTATTATTATTATTATTATTATTATTATTATTACTTTCCCTCCCTCACATTCGCAAATGTGAGCACCCACTTTCCGCGCGTGCTCGGCCTTTTGCGCATGCTTTTTGCTCGCTCACGCACCTTCCGCGCATGCGCCCAGCCTCAAAAACATGGCTGAATAGGATGGCATTACGTCCGTTTGGGTGGGCAGGGCTTACCACAGTCGGCGCTAGCGGTTTGCCCGAACAAGACAAAACCGGCTGAATCCTACCACTGCCTGCAGGCAAATGGAATTTCTTGCACAACTTCCAATGCATCGTTGTTGCTGCTTTGTCATGCTGAGGAGGAGGAGGAGGAGGAGGACAAGGAGGAGGGGGGAGGAGGAGGAAGAGGAGGAAAGGAGAAAAAGAAGGAGGAGGGGAGGACAAGGATGAGGAGGTGGAGGAGGGGAGGAGGAGGAGGACGATGACAATGACGACTCACATAGTCAGCCAGATGTTCCGACTGTATTTTGGCATTTTTGTCTATCAAGTACTTTCCAAGGACTTGGAATAGACATATTAGTGTTGGTGTTGTTACTACAAACACTATTTTGGATGGTTTTATTTTCCATCAGGCAATTTTGTAAGCAGAATAACGGGTTATCGATGCCCAAATAAAGAAGAAATCGAAGGGGAGAGATGACAAACCATACATTTGAATGCTAGTAGCTATCTGTAACAGCAATTGTTTTAGTTCCTCACTGAAGTGCATCTTTCTATCCACAAGTGTGTGTGTGTGTGTGTGTGTGTGTGTATTTGTTTTCGTAGGTTTTCACAGGTATAGGTATGTAGGTCTTGACATATTCGGGTCTTTTCCCGTGTAAGGTTGAAAGTATCTAGGTGACATTTCAACGAGGTCCCACTCGTCATCTTCAGGTTGGTGCTTTTGGCTTCGTGCTTGTGCGAGCAAAGCGTGGTCAGAGCTGCCATCTCTCTATAAATACTGATGGGGAGGTGTGGAGTGCTAGCTTTGTTGTTGTAAGCGGGTTGGTTGGCTGTGTTGTTACATCTTGATCGGTTGATGGAAACCTGCAAACATCAACTCCATTAACCAATCAAGATGTAACAACACAGCCAACCAACCCGCTTACAGCACCTCCCCACGAGAATTTATAGAGAGATGACAGCTCTAACCACGCTTTGCTCGCACAAGCACGAAGCCGAAAGCACCAGCCTGAAGATGATGAGTGAGACCTTGTCGAAACGTCACCAAGATACTTTCAACCTTACATGGGAAAAGACCCGAATACGCCAAGACCTACATATACATACGTACAAACATACATATACACATATCTCACTCATCATTTTCATACATCTTGATTGATTGGTGGAAACCTGCAAACATCAACTCCATTAACCAATAAAGGTGTAACAACACAGCCAACCAACCCGCTTACAGCACCTCCCTACCAGTATTTATAGAGAGATGGCAACTCCAACCACGCTTTGCTCACAGAAGCACGAAGCCGAAAGCACTAGCCTGAAGATGATGAGTGACTCTCAACCTTACATGGGAAAAGACCCGAATATGCCAAGACCTACAAACCTATACCCGTGAAAACCTACAAAAATATGTGTGTGTGTGTGTGTTTTCATAGGTTTTCACGGGTATATGTATGCAGTACATCCAAAAACCTGCGCGCGCGCACACACACACACACACACACACACACATAAAGTTGTCAGTGAAATACATCTGGGTTACTCCCTCGAAATTTTAAAGATGTTTGAGATTGGGGATCAAAAGCTGAAAACTGCAGAATGAAATCGATAGGAAACAGTTCTTTCTGAGCCTGTTTTCTGAATTTTATTTCCTCTTCTTTTTTTCTTTTGCTTCATCCTAGATAATTACTACGGTACTCCCAAGCCTCCGGCTGAGCCAGTCCCACTGCTATTAAATGTCACAGATCAGATCCTCCCAGGAGCAACACCCAGTTCGGAAGGCAAAAGGAAAAGAAACAAGTCCGTGAGCAACATGGAAAAGACAGGAATCGAACCTCCGGAAGAGGAAGAGGAAGAAAAAGCCGTGGTGAATGGCAACAGCGTGGCCATCACACCGGGTGAGAATATGTTGCACCCAGGTTTTTATGCAGACCCAGGGTGCATTAACAGAAGGACGAAATCAAGATCACGTGAAGTGTTGCTGCCATTCTATAATGCCACACTTAGAATAGTGCATCCAGTTTTGGGTACCACAATATAAAAACAGAGGTTGAGAGACTCCGGAAATGGTGCAGAAAAGAGCAACAAAGATGATGAGGGGAGTGGAGGCTAAAACATACGAAGAACGGTTGCAGGAATTGGGGCATTCTTAATCTAGTGCAGCGGTCACCAACTGGTGGTCCGTGGACCGCTGGTGCTCCGTGAGAAAATTTTGGTGGTCCGCAGAAAAATTATTTGCATTTTTTTATATTGCACTAAATCAGGAGTCCTCAAACTATGGACTCTTTCGCATGGTTGGCTACTTAGCCCCAACAACTGCTACCTGTTGGGGCCCTAAGGAGCCCGAGCGGGCAGGCGAGGAGGGGCTGGGAAGGGAGGGGTGAATAGAGGCTGGTGAAGCGCCCCTTGACACGAATGGCATCGAGTTGGCCATGCCCACTCAGTCACATGATCACCTAGCCACGCCCACCCAGTCGGTCATTAGGCAGATCATATTAGTGGTCCGCGGGATTGAAAATTATGAATTTAGTGGTCCTTGAGGTCTGAAAGGTTAGCGACCCCTGGTCTAGTGCGGTGTTGGTGAAACTATGGAATGTGTGCTGGAAGCGGCACGCAAAACTATCCCGTGAGGAATGCGAGGCCTCGCTGGCTCCTCTTCCACATTCCTGTGCATACACGCGTGCTGGTCAGCTAGCCATCACGCATGTGGGAGCGGCGTTCCATGACACATGCACAGGGCGGCACCCGAACTTCCAGGTTTACGTTGCGCGCACGCGTGATGGCCAGCTATTTGTTGGGCGCGCGTCCGTGCTGGAAACCGGAAGTTTGGGTGGCAGCTCGCTCATGCATGAACGACCGCCACTGTTCTGGGTATCGGCGCTCCTGCACACACGAAGGCCAGCAGGGCTACACATTCCTCGCGGGACGGTTTTGCATGCCATTTCCAGCACAGAGGCCAGCACGCAGTGATCTAAAAGGTTAGCCATCCCTGGTCTAGTGAAAAGACGGACCAGGGGTGACATGATAGCAATCTTCCGATATTTGAGGGGCTGCCACAGAGAGGAAGGGGATCAAGCTATTCTCCAAAGCACCCGAAGGCAGGACAAGAAGCAATGGGTGGAAACGCATCAAGGAGAACAGCAACCTGGAATAATGGAGAAATTTCCTGACGGTGAGATCAATTAACCAGTGGAATGGCTCGTCTTCAGAAGTTGTAGGTGCTCCAACACTGGAGGTTTTTAAAAAAGAGTTTGGACAGCCACTTGTCTGGAATGGAATAAGTTCTCCTGCTTGAACAGCGGGTTGGACTAGAAGACCTCCAAGGTCCCTTCCACCTTTGTTATTTTGTTACTGTTTTATACACAGCAATTGCACACACGTTATCTCACAAAAACTCCCCCCTCCCCCTTACATCTCACAGTCTCTGAAGACACCCTCATCCAGGAATATTTAAGATTCCTTCCCTCTGGGTCAGAATTGTGAATTTTTGACCAGGAAACGCACTTAACAAATGTCTTGCTTAATGTCAGAAATTTTGGGCTCAATTGTGGCCCTAAGCCGAGGGTCTACCTGTATGGAGCAAAAGACCCAAGTCATTCATGGAAATCCCGCTTTTAAAATAATGAAAATTAAGTCCAGTGTGGTCGAGTTTTAAATAAATTATATAACAGCAGTATACAGTTCCAAGCGAGATGAAAATCTTTTATATTATTCATAACCAATGTTTGAGGCCCTTTCTTTTTTTAATGCACAGAAATATTGCTGGATCCATTCCATATCTTCAGCCAGGAAGATGCCGAAATCAGTTTTAAAGTGATGTATGGTTTAGAATATAAAAAATGACACGGGCATAGCTTATCTCTATGAAGCCTAATGCCTTCCATTCTTCTTCCAGTCTCCGTTTTTTTCTGCAGATTTGTTTTTTTCTCCAACTGCACCCACCTTATTCCTAAACTGAAAAATATATCTCTGTCTCGAAATATGGGAACAGATTGTTACCGGTTAACATTAACAATGAAACCTAAATAAAACAAGAGTAAATTTATGTGTCTGTGGAGGGGTGTGTTTTTTTCTTTCCCCCTGAATTACAGGGAATCCATTAAGTTGTTGCCCGAGAATATGGAAACGTTCTTTTAATTAGGTATTTCCTAAGGGCAAGTTAAATTTGCAAGCACCTGATAGGCGATTCAAAGCCAGAAGCTAATGCTACAAGTAAAATGGAGATCATTTAACCCATCTTTTTATTATTATTATTATTTACATTTATATCCCGCCCTTCTCCGAAGACTCAGGGCGGCTTACAGTGTGTAAGTCAATAGTCTCATTCTATTTGTATATTTACAAAGTCAACTTATTGCCCTCCCCCAACAATCTGGGTCCTCATTTTACCTACCTTATAAAGGATGGAAGGCTGAGTCAACCTTGGGCCTGGTGGGACTAGAACCTGCAGTAATTGCAGGCAGCTGTGTTTTAATAACAGGCTATCTTACAGCCTGAGCCACTCAAGGACCCATGAACATCTTCTATGCTACAGATATTAAATATCGTTGAATAAAATCTGGGACGGCGGTACGATACATTTTCAAAATAGAATGGCTGTGGATGCAACAAATACGAAGGAAAATATTGTTTTCAAGGTTGCTGGTTATTGAATAGCAGGGGTTTGCGTTTCCTGCATTGGGAGCAATGAGGGAAGAGATGGCTTTTATCCGAGCTCTGAAAGATATTTTAATCAGAATAGAAAGCTGGAAGGGGCCTTGGAAGTCATCTAGTCCAGCCCCCCACCCAAGCAGGAGACCCTACACCATTTCTGACAAATGGCAGTCCAGTCTCTTCTTGAAAGCTTCCGGTGATGAAGCTCCCACAACTTCTGAAGGCAACTTCTGTTCCATCGGTTCATTGCTCTCACTGTCAGAAAAGTTCTCCTTATTTCCAGGTTGAATCTCCCCTTGTTTATTTTCCATCCATTATTCCTTGTCTGGCCTTCGGGTGCTTTGGAGAATAGCTTGACCCCCTTCTCCTCTGTGGCAGCCCCTCAAGTATTGGAAGACTGCTATCATGTCTACCCCTGGTCCTTCTCTTCACTAGACTAACCAACCGCCAAGCTGCCAACCTTTTTGATCGACAAGCTCAACGTCTTAGCCCCTGAGCCACCGCGCGTCCCCATATATATATAAATATACCTCCTAGCAAAGAGGTACTTAAATCACCTAGCAGATCAGAAATTACGCTCATCATCTATGCAAGCGCACTAAAAGAAGGTCACTATTGTTAGATTGGTCTGACTAAGCTTTGATGCATTGGGTCAAATTATATCAATGTCTATCAAGGTATGTGATAAACAGACTGGCCACGGAAACTTCATTTGATGTGGTGGTGAAGGTGCTAGCCTAGAAAACAGGGGATGAGGAATTCTACTCCTCTTTTAGGCCTCCAAACCAGCTGGATGGCTTTGGGGTAGCTACTCCCTCTCAACCCAACCCACCTCCCAAGGTTTTGCAAATAAGGGGAAAATAAGAGGCAGAAATGTTAAGCATTTCTTTGCCTGCTTGAGATAAAAATAGAGATTGATATAGTGTTGGACGCGGTGGCTCAGTGGCTAAGACGCTGAGCTTGTCGATCAAAAGGTCAGCAGTTCAGCGGTTCGAATCCCTAGTGCTGCCGCGTTACGGGGTAATCTCCCGTGACTTGTCCCAGCTTCTGCCAACCTATCAGTTCGAAAGCACATATGATGAACGTATCTTTTATTTTATGTACACTGAGAGCATATGCACTAAGACAAATTCCTTGTGTGTCCAATCACACTTGGCCAATAAAAATTCAATTCTATTCTATTCTATTCTATTCTATTCTATTCTATAAAAAATGCAAGTAGAAAAATAGGGACCATCTTTGGTGGGAAGGTAACAGCGTTTCGTGCACCTTTGGTGTTGAGTCATGCTGGTCACATGACCACGGAGACGTCTTCGGACAGCGCTGGCTCTTCGGCTTTGAAACGGAGATGAGCACCGCCCCCTAGAGTCAGGAACGACTAGCACATATGTGCGAAGGGAACCTTTACCTTTACTTTTATAGTGTAGGAGATGAACAGACTGAGCTGGAAGGTAGAGTTAAACATGTCATCAGTTTGGAGTCATTACGTTGCCACAAGAGATCCAAGTCCAGCCCAACTAATGTCCCTGGTAATTTGCAGCTGTGAGCGATGTAGTGAGAAATAAAAGCAATGAAATTATTAATTAATAATTATTATTATTACATAATAATAATGTAATGTATAATAATAATGTAATGTAATTAATAATGAAGATTGCAAATTATCAGGATCTGAAGATCAAACCTATGACATAAACCACCATGGTGGTCCCAGGTATTATTGACAAACTGGGTGCTATACCAAAAAATCAGCACACGGATAAAATTTCCATTTGTCAATTGCAATAGGCCACAGTGGTTGGATCTGCCAGGGAACCACGCCAATACATTATATCAACCTAGATTCTTTGGAAGAAGATGTGTTGATGCATGTGAAGGTGAACACCAGCTAAAGAACTGGCAGCTATGAATGCACAATGTTGTGTACATAATAATAATAATAGTATATTATTATGAAATTATTACGAAACCAGGCTTAATAGCAGTAACTGTGAGAGGGATCTTGGAGTCTTAGTGGACAACCAGCTAAATATGAGCTAGCAGTGTGCAACGGCAGCCAAAACAGCCAATGCAATCCTTAATTGCATTAACAGAGGGATACAATCAAGATCAAGTGAAGGACTAATACCACTCTATAAAGCCTTAGTAAGACCGCACCTAGAATACAGCATCCAGTTTTGGTCACCACACTATCAAAAAAGATGTTGAGACTCTAGAAAAAGTGCAGAGGAGAGCAACCAGGATGATTAAGGGACTGGAGGCTAAAAACATACGCTGAACAGTTGCAGGAACTGGGCATGGCTAGTGAAGTGAAGAGAAGGACCAGGGGAGACAAGATAGCCATGGTCCAATAGTTGAGGGGCTGCCACAGAGAAGAGGGGGTCAAGCTATTTTCCAAGGCACCTGAAGGCCAGACAAGGAATAATGAATGGAAACTGATCCAGGAGAGGTTCAACCTAGAGAAAAGGAGAAATTTTCTGACAGTGAGAATGATCAACCCATGGAACAGAAGTTGCCTTCATAAGTTGTGGGAGCTTCATCACTGGAAGCTTTCTAGAAGAGACTGGACTGCCAACTGTCAGAAATGGTGTAGGGTCTGATTGGGAGGTTGGTTGGACTAGATGATCCACAAGGTCCCTTCCAGCTCTGTTAATCTGTATCTACAGAATTATTTTGGTTTTTTCAATTCTGGCCCATGCTGAAGTTGTAACTTAGAAAGGCCAAACCAGCCTTATTGGTCACTCCTGGCCTGTCTCCATAAGTATGACCCGGAGAAGCCCTCCTGAAGCCCAGTCATACCAGTCTTGCTTCATTGCAATAGTAGCAGCCTACAAATGTTGTAGGCTATTATTGTGGGGGCATGGTAGCCCAGCGATTAAGACACTGGGCTGTCAACCAAAAGGTTGGCAGTTCGAGACCCGTTATTGGATGAGCTCCCCTTCCTTGCTCCAGCTCCTATCCAACTAGCAGTTCGAAAGCATGCAAATGTGAGTAAATAAATAGGTACTTCTTTGGTGGGAAGGTAACAGCGTTCGGTGCACCTGTCATGCCTCCATTGGAGTCTGAATCTGAGATGGAAGAACAGCTGACAGAGACCGAGCGAGTGGCTCCATTGGATGTGGAGGAAACTGGGGAAGGGTAAAGTCAGGCTGGGCAGAGCAGGGGAGAGGTAGAACAAGGGAGAGGGGGTTCAGATGAAGACCAAGGCCAACCCCCTCCTCATCCTAGGACATACCGGGAAGAACACAGAAGAGAGCAATGTGGGTTGTGAGGCTTTCGAAGAAGGAAAGGGCCCCGATTCCCTTCACAAGGAACACCTGGGGATGGAGTTTAAAGGAGAAGCAGTTGCAAGGGGCGTTTGTCAGGAACAAACACTGAATTAATCTGGTGCTGAGAGTTGTGGCCTACATTTTTGGCATTCCCTCCTGACTGTTTGAATTACTGCCATGCTACTGTGTGCTTATCTTGTCTTATTGGGATTATTCTTCCCGTCTGGGACTCATTATCTTATGCTGCTGGAGTGATTGATTGTCATTCTGCTTAAAGCATATGGACTGGAGTATCTGCAGGTTTGTGGGAGAGCTTTTCTCCAGACCATAAAAGGGGCATTGGGGGAAGAGTTGGTGCCGATCAAGGGATTCATACCAGTTCTCTGGCTGTGTTGCCTTCGTGCCACGTCATCACAGCACCTTCGTCATCACAGCACCTTTGGCGTATAGCCGTGCTGGCCACATGACCACACAAAACATCTTCGGACAACGTTAGAGTCAGGCCCAACCGGTTAGACAGGGGAAAACCTTCATTTTTACAAATGACGTCCATGTTTTTATTCATACAGAGTCAAGTGAACATGAGGAGAAAAGCACAGGTGCCTCAGGAGAACCTTCCTCTCAGCCTTATCCTGCTCCTGTTTATAGCCATCCGGAAGAAGTGAAAGAGGAAATGGATGTGACCAAGCATCCAAAACTTGAAGAAAACGATGAACTGGGCCCCTTGCCGGATAATTGGGAAATGGCTTACACAGAGAAAGGGGAAGTCTACTTTATTGAGTAAGTACTACCTGTTGAAAAGGGAATAAGCCCCTCCAAGCTCTTAATTCAGTGGGATCCACTCCTACGAATGATGTCGTTCTACCGACACAGCCAGGATCGTGTACGATGGGATGAGAGTTATACAGGGACTGATACAGATTATTTATTTAAGTGAGAAGTCTCCAAAGTTGGCCACTTTGAGACTTGTGGACTTCAACTCCCAGAATTCCCCAGCTAGGATGGCTGGCTGAGGAATTCTGGGAGTTGAAGTCCACAAGTCTTAAAGTGGCCACGATTGGAGACCCCTAATTTAAATTATTTTAGTAATACCACATGTCCGTCATGGCGAACCTCTGGCACGCATGCCCGAGGTGGCACCAGAGCCATCTTTCCAGAATTGCAAGCTGTCACCCAACTCACCTGCAGCTATAGATGCGTGCACGCCCCAGGTGGTGTTCGGCCCTCCGGTGCTCATGCATGCAATTCGGGGGACCCAGCTAGTGTTCGGAGCTCTCCTGCGCATGCGTGAGTATTTGCGCATGCATGCGAGAGTAGTTGCGTGCAACACACGCATGCGTGGACAGCATTTGCGTGCGTGCATTGTGTGCGCAAAAGCTACGTGCATGCACAGATGGTGTGGTTGTGCAAGCAGCGCACAGGGGAGGAGTTGTGCGTTAGCGCGGAGAGCAGAGTGGGCCTGCTCAGGGTGCCGTCGACCAAACAATGTTGTTTGGCGGCCCCCAGGGGGAGAGCCTTCTCTGTGGCAGCACCGGCCCTTTGGAACGAGTTACCTCCAGGGTTACGCCAACTCCCCGATCTCCGAACCTTCAAACGGGAACTGAAGACCTTACTATTTAATCGTGCGGGACTAGCCTGAGTGCATTTTAATTAAAATTTTAAATTTTAAGGGTTTTTACGTCGGTCTATGACCATTTTAATTAAATTAGGCCTATTTCATATTTTGTTTTAAATTTGTTTTAGATTTTGTTCTTTATATTATGTACTATTTGTGTTTTTAAAAAGGCTGTAAACCGCCCTGAGTCCTTCGGGAGAAGGGCGGTATAGAAATTAAACTATAAATAAATAAAATAAATAAATGTGCATGTACACAGCACGTGAACCACATACCACAGCACTCGATGAGTAAAAGCTTTGTCACCACTGCCATATGGACTAGTGTCTTAAACCATTTTTGTAGTTTTGAAAGCTTGGCATAATCACAACGATGTTTTCTCATGTAGGCCTCATTATGATGAATATTTTTTGGTTGCTTACATAAAAGATGTAAAGACTTAGCAAATGTCAATTATAAACTAAAATTGGATATCAAGTCCCTTTTATTTCCATCTGTGTATGTTATGCCTCGGTGCAGGCACAAATGTTATGTATATTTGCACGTTGGTTTAATCTTGCAATTACAGGTATTCCTCGAGTTACGACCACCATTGGGCCCAAAATTTATGTTGCTAAATTTCTTAAGTGAGTTTGCCCCGTTTTATAACTTTTCTTGCCGCTGTTCTTAAGTGAATCAGTGCAGGCGTTAAGTTAGTAACACGGCAGTTAAGTGAATCTAGTATCCCCATTGACTTTGCTTGTCAGGCGGTCGCAAAAGGGAATCACGTGACCCCGGGGACACGGCAAGCGTCATAAATACGAGTCAGTTGTCAAGCATCTGAATTTTGATCACCTGATCACGGTGACGCTACAACGGTTGTTAAGTGTGAAAAACGATCCTAAGTCACATTTTTCAGGGCCATCATCGTTAACTACGAACGGTCACTGAATGAACTGTTGTAAGTCAAGGACTACCTGTAACAGTTCCCAGTCTAATAAACATTCAGGGGAAGCTAAGCACAAAGATCTCTATTATCAGTAAAATGGGAGGAGGGCCGGGAATCGGTCCTAACGTTTGAAAATATAAAAATAGAAATAGAAATAAAACATATGAAGAACGGTTGCAGGAACTGGGTATGTCTAGTCTTATGAAAAGAAGGACTATGTCGTGTCCCACTCCTCCGCTGACGGCCGGGTCAGGGAAATCCGAATCAGGCTTGCCTCTGCAGCTCTGCCCAAAGTCCTAGCAAAGTCCTCAGAGCAGGCAGGAGACCAGAAAGTGACTTCAGCAAGATAAGTTCGACTTTTGCCTAACTCAGAGACTGCCAGAAAGCAGGTCCTTTATATAGGCCATGGGGTGTGGCTCCATGACTCAGCACTCATTAAGGCCTGCCCCTCCCTTCCTTCTGTTGCCTCCGCCTCTCCAATCTTCTGATGCGAGGGTCACTCCAATCAGCTGTTGTTGGGAGTAAACCCTCCTCAGGCTCACCTGCTGTGGAGGAGGGGGAGGGGTCTAGCTGCTCCGTTTGCCTGGGCATGGAGTCAGGGCTGGGGCAGGGAGATGCTCCTTCTTCTGCAGTTTGTGTGGGCTGGGGCTGGAAGGCATACATTCCTCCGTGTTCAGGAGCAGATAAGAAGGCCCCGGCTGCTCTGAGGGCGGGCAAGACACAACAGACTAGGGGAGACATGATAGAAAGTCTTCCAATATCTCAGGGGTTGCCACAAAGAAGAGGGAGTCAAGCTATTCTCCAAAGCACCTGAGGGTAGAACAAGAAGCAATGAGCAGAAACTAATCAAGGAGAGAAGCAACTTAGAACTAAGGAGAAATTTCCTGACAGTGAGAACAATTAATCAGTGGAACAACTTGCCTCCAGAAGTTGTGAATGCTCCAACACTGGAAATTTTTAAGAAAATGTTGGATAACCATCTGTCTGAGATGGTGTAGGGTTTCCTGCCTGGGCAGAGGGTTGGACTAGAAGGCCTTCAAGGTCCCTTCCAACTCTGTTGTTGTTGTTGTTGTTGTTGTTATTATTATTATTATATAAATAAGAAAGAGTTGATTCATGCTAAAGGTTACTCAACTAAGTATTAACTGACATGGGGATAATTTTTGTATATCTCATTTTTTCTATGGAGATCATTTTTGTATCCCTCTTTTTTTCTACGTGTTTCACTTTTCTTCTTTATCCTGTAACTGCTATTCCAATAGCAAATCCTTCCTAAAAGTTATTGCATTACATTCTTGATTAAATTATCTTTCCATTGATATATAATTTTATGGTACTACTCCAAAAATAAAGTGGTGTTGTTAAGCTACTTTTAGAAAATGCACTTTTCCCAAAAGGTTCCCACAATTTTGGCCACTATTGTGTGGCTCAGAACAGAAAGCCACCACAAGCTGGAGTTGTTTTAATGCATCCGCTTAGAACCCTCGCAGTGTTTTTATCCAAATACATTACGTCATATGAAATAGTAATAGAGGTTACATAGCAAGTACTTCAAAGGAACATTTTCTTCCCCTTTCTAATATACACTCCATCTATTTCATTCCCCGTTTCTATTTTAAACCCCTGGCCGTTCTCCAAGGATCGCGCTGTATGTGCATTAGACTGACCGAAATAAATGCATAATAGCACTCAGAATTTTCCTGCAGATTTCCCAAGATGGCATAAAGTGATGGTACAAAAATACATTGGGTCACTTTAACTCCACTCTGTCAAATGGGGTGGGGAAGACCATACTTTTCTGAAAGGTGAAATTCATGCATGGGATTTGTCGGCTAGGGTGCACATCTGCCAATCGAGCAGTTCAAAGGCATGCAATTGGGAGCAGATAAACCTGCTAAGCTTGCGAACTGTAAAGCTGATACCTCGGATTCGAGATCCAAATGCTGCTCGATGGGGTGAGCTCCCGTCCTTCCCTCAGCTCCTGCCCACCAACAGTTCAAAAGCATGCAAGTAGATGAATAGGTCCATTTATCATTTAAAATGGGACGTGGTGGCTCGGTGGCTAAGACACTGAACTTGTTGATCTAAAGGTCGGCAGTTCAGCGGTTCAAATCCCTAGTGTCGTGTAACAGGGTGAGCTCCCGTTCCTTGTCCTAGCTTCTGCCAACCTAGCAGTTTGAAAACAGGTAAAAAATGCGAGTAGAAAAATAGGGACCACCTTTGGCGGGAAGGTAACAGTGTTCCATGCGCCTTTGGCGTTGAGTCATGCCGGCCACATAGTAGTAACTGTGAGAGGGATCTTGGAGTCCTAGTGGACAACCATTTAGATATGAGCCAGCAGTGTGCAGCAGCTGCCAAAAAAGCCAACACAATTCTGGGCTGCATGAACAGAGGGATAGAATCAAGATCACGTGAAGTGTTAATACCACTTTATAATGCCTTGATAAGGCCACACTTGGAATATTGCATTCAGTTTTGGTCGCCATGATGTAAAAAGGATGTTGAGACTCTAGAAAGAGTGCAGAGAAGAGCAACAAAGATGATTAGGGGACTGGAGGCTAAAACATATGAAGAACGGTTGCAGGAACTGGGTATGTCTAGTTTAATGAAAAGAAGGACTAGGGGAGACATGACAGCAGTGTTCCAATATCTCAGGGGTTGCCACAAAGAAGAGGGAGTCAAGCTATTCTCCAAAGCACCTGAAGGCAGGACAAGAAGCAATGGGTGGAAATTAAACAAGGAGAGAAGCAACCTAGAAATAAGGAGAAATTTCCTGACAGTGAGAACAATTAGCCAGTGGAACAACTTGCCTCCAGAAGTTGGAAA
This sequence comes from Ahaetulla prasina, assembly GCF_028640845.1. Lineage (NCBI taxonomy): Eukaryota > Metazoa > Chordata > Lepidosauria > Squamata > Colubridae > Ahaetulla > Ahaetulla prasina. The sequence goes on from NC_080545.1 coordinate 6,346,440, forward strand.
TGCTCCAACACTGGACATTTTTAGGAAAATGTTGGCTAGCCATTTGTCTGAAATGGTGTAGGGTTTCCTGCCTGGGTAGGGGGTTGGACTAGAAGACCTCCAAGGTCCCTTCCAACTCTGATATTATTATTATTTATATTATTATTATTACATGACATATATATTTGTCCAAGCTAATTAGTGCATTTAGTACGGAGTTTTGCTGAACGTTTCTCTAGCGGTGAGACCGGCTGGATTCTTGGCTGACCGAATAGGAACTAAAAAGTTAACGGCGTTGAAATAATCCTTTCATTCTGCGTTTCCCCTCTTGTCTTTTCCCATTTATTCTCCCTGCCAATGATCGTTCGCCTGGAGTGAATGCTTTCAATGGCTTGCCTTGAATGACTTCGGGAGCAGAAGGTGACATTTAGAAAATAATTCTTGGTTTTCCTATTTTGGGAGTTTGCCGTAATTGAAGCTTCGGTTCCGGTAAAGGTTACACTTAAAAAGCACAGCCGAGAATCAGAATGCAAGTGAGGGCGATGTATAAGATGAGGCGTGCTTCTGCAGTTCTTTGCTTCAGAAGAAACGTGCTTTTTTTTTTTTTCTTTTCAAAAGGCAACTGGGGACTTTCTTTGTTTTCCTTGAAGGCGTTTCATCTCCCCCTCCAAGAAGCTTCTTCAGTTCTGACTTGAGTGGCGGAGGATGGAAGGATTTACATTCCTTGCAGACAGCTGGTCGTTATGGGATTCTTGGATGAGAAGCGAAACGTCTTCAAGGAAAACCTAGAATGTCTAGCTGCCTTTTGGAAAAAAAAAAAAAAAATTTGGGGCGAGCACTTGGCTCTGCTCATTCTATTATTAATGCTCTCTTCTGGTCCTTGCCTACTGCCACGATGTCTGGTTATTGGTTGGTGCTTCCTTGGCTGTCGAGATCTGGAAGTCTCACAGGAAGTGGTTTTTTGTGTGTGTAATCTATCTATCTATCTATCTTCTACAATATCTATCTATCTATCTATCTATCTATCTATCTATCTATCTATCTATCTATCTATCTATCTATCTATCTATCTATCTATCTATCTATCTTTGTCTGTCTGTCAATTTATTTGTCTGTCTCTGTCTGTCCGTCCATCCATCCATCCGTCTGTCTGTCTGTCTGTTTGTCTCTCTCTCTCTCTCTCTCTCTCTCTCTCTCTCTCCATCCATCCATCCATCCATCCATCTTTGTCTGTCTGTCAATGTATCTGTATCTATCTATCTATCTATCTATCTATCTATCTATCTATCTATCTATCTATCTTTGTCTGTCTGTCAATTTATCTGTCTGTCTCTGTGTCCATCCATCCATCCATCCATCCATCCGTCCATCTGTCTGTCTGTCTCTCTCTCTCCATCCATCCATCCATCTTTGTCTGTCTGTCAATTTATCTGTATCTATCTATCTATCTATCTATCTATCTATCTATCTATTTAATGCATGCATGGATACACTTCTTACGTGGCTGTCACTTGGCACCGCTGTATCTATCACTACTGCTGTCTTCTGATCCTTGTTTACTGCCACCATGTCTGCTTGACTGGCTAGTACCTGCTTGGCTGTTTGGATGTAGAAGTCCCACAAGAAGAAAGGAAGTGTCTGTCTGTCTGTCTGTCTGTCTGTCTGTCTGTCTGTCTGTCTGTCTGTCTGTCTGTCTCTATCTATCTATCTATCTATCTATCTATCTATCTATCTATCTATCTACATGTGTATGATATTGTATATAATAGATACATAGATAGATAATAGATAGATAGATAGATAGATAGATAGATAGATAGATAGATAGATAGATAGATAGATAGATAGATAGATATAGATGATGGATGGATGGATGAATGAAGAGAGGGAGGAGGGAGGGAGGGATATATAATAGATAGATAGGTAGATAGATAGATAGATAGATAGATAGATAGATAGATAGATATGATGGGTGAGAGGAGAGGAGGAGGATAGATGATAAGAGAGAGAGGGAGAGGGAGGGGAGAGGGAGACAGAGAGGGAGGGAGGGATAGATAGATAGATAGATAGATAGATAGATAGATATAGATGATGGATGGATGGATGAATGAAGAGAGGGAGGAGGGAGGGAGGGATATATAATAGATAGATAGGTAGATAGATAGATAGATAGATAGATAGATAGATAGATAGATAGATAGATAGATAGATAGATATGATGGGTGAGAGAGGGAGGAGGGAGGGATAGATGATGAGAGAGAGACGGAGAGGGAGGGGAGAGGGAGACAGAGAGGGAGGGAGGGATAGATAGATAGATAGATAGATAGATAGATAGATAGATAGATAGATAGATAAGATAAGATAAGATAAGATAGATGATAGACAGATAGATACAGAGGGGGGAGGGATAGAGGGTAGAGATAGATATGATATAGATTCCTTATAGTAGATTAAGCTCCATTTTCTGTCATCATGATTCCCCAAAACATACCAGCAAGATCATAAAACAGATAATTTACTTTGTGGCAGTTTTAAACAGTCTGTGCAGCTAAATTTACTGTGTGTCTGCATATATTTAAGTAAGGGTATTATTCACAGGGGCAGAGAATCCATGTGGATCTTTATATGTGGCTGAGTTTCTACCACCCAATATCCCAATCCCTACAGCGGAGAGATCCTGGTAGCCCAACCGCAGCTGATATAAATTAGATTTGCAATTAGTGAATTAGGGGATCTCAGGGTGGGACTTGTATAGCGGCAAAGCAGGTACAATTTTTCCTAACAGATTTTCTCTGCTGCGGAAATTCAGGCTGAAAGCAGGCGGGTCTGCGGAAGAAGGACCCCAAGGAAGCAACGTGGCTGATGCGGAACTATCAGAGTTAGCGCTCTGCATGTGTAACCCCCCCAAATAAGTCTCACAATCTAACCTTTAACCCAGGCTGTCTTATCCTTGCACCATTCAGACACGATATATTTCTTCTTCGTCTTCTTCTTCTTCTCCTCCTCCTCCTCCTCCTCCCCCCCCCATCCTCCTCCTCCTCCTTCTCCTCCTTCTTCTTCTTCATCTGGAGAGATTTTTATCCCTCTGTTAGAAAGGACATTCCATTCCATATTTTCTGGAACGGTTCGACCAATTTACCCTCACAAAGTGAAATAGGAAATTTAAGAAGACCAAGGAGATCAGGGTATGTAAAGTGACTTCCCTGCACCTATTGGAATTCAAGCATTTCTTAGGAAACAGAATCTGTCCCTCCCATCATGTTGGTCAACTGAGATCCAGGCTACTTCGATTAATCATGATTAAAACCAAATTTCACTTTGGGCGAAGGGAGGGAGGATGGAGTCATTCAACCACGCCATTTTTCTATCTATCTATCTATCTATCTATCTATCTATCTATCTATCTATCTATCATCTATCTATCTATCTATCTATCTATCTATCTATCTATCTATCTATCTTGTTGTTGTTGTTGTTGTTGTTGTTGTTAGTTGCGAAGCCGTGTCTGACCCATTGTGACCCCATGGACAACTATCTTCCAGGCCTTCCTGTCCTCTACCATCCCCCGGAGTCCATTTAAGTTCATGCCGACTGCTTCAGTGACTCTATCCAGCCACCTCATTCTCTGCCGTCCCCTTCTTCTTTTGCCCTCAATCTTTCCCAGCATTAGGCTCTTCTCCAATGAGTCCTTCTTTCTCATTAGGTGGCCAAAGTATTTCAGTTTCCTCTTCAGGATCTGGCCTTCTAAAGAGCAGTCAGGGTTGATCTCCTCTAGGACTGACTTGTTTGTTCACCTTGCAGCCCAAGGGTCTCACAGGGGTCTTCTCCAGCACCAGAGTTCAAAGGCCTCCATTCTTTGGCGCTCAGCCAGATCTATCTATCTATCTACTTGTAAAACCATATATATTTTTTTACATTTTCAAATTCAGAAGTTTGGCTGTTGGGTATTTTTCTATTTATTTATTTTATTTTTTATTTATTTATTTATTTTGTCAATCATATAAAAGAGAACAGGTAAAAGTATAAACCTAATTTGGATACATGAAAAGAGTAAGTAAAAAGGAATATTAGGACAGGGACGAAAGGCACGCTGGTGTGCATATTACAGACATGTTACATGTTACAGACCTCTTAGGAATGAGGTGAGGTTGACAGTGGACAGTCTTAAGGTTAAAGGTTTGGGGAAGAAACCACAGAGTCAGGTAGTGCATTCAGGGCATTAACCACTCTGTTACTGAAGTCATATTTTCTGCAATCGAGTCTGGAGCGGTTTACCTTCAGTTTTGTATCTATTGTATGCTCGTGTATTGTTGTGGTAGCAGTGAACGTGTTACTACCTAGTTGGGTAATGAAACATCTTGGAGAAAACAACTAAGCTTAGAGAGCACCAAGGACCCCACAGTCCTTCTGCTCCTCTCCCGCTTCTCTTCCACTCCACATACCGAGGGGTGGGGCTGCTGGGGGTTCGCAGGGTTTCGGGAGAACCTCTAGCTAAGATTCTATGCAGTTCGGAGAACCCCCAAATCCCACTCCTGGCTGGCCTCGCCCACCCCGCTCGAGGCGTAAGTGCAGGTCACATGTAGAAGCTCAGGGAGGCCAAAAAAACGGGCCTACCGGAAGTTCAAGAAGACCAGAAACGGGCCCATTTTTGGCCTCAAGAGCCTGGGAAAGCTGTTTTCACCCTCCTGGAGGCTCAAGGAAAGCCTCTGGAGCCTGGAAATGGCAAAAAAGCCCCCCACCACCACCACCACACAGGAGGCTGACTAGGCTACACCAGTGGTGAAATCCAAATTTTTTTACTACCGGTTCTGTGGGCGTGGCTTGGTGTGCATGGTTTGGCTTGGTGGGCGTGTCTAGGTGGGCATGGCAGGGAAAGGGAAAGGTAAAGGTTCCCCTGGCACATACGTGCTAGTCGTTGCCCACTCTAGGGGGCGGTGCTCACCTCCATTTCAAAGCCGAAGAGTCAACGCTGTCCGAAGATGTCTCCGTGGTCGTGTGGCCGGCATGACTCAACGCCAAAGGCGCCCGGAACACTGTTCCCTTCCCACCAAAGGTGGTCCCTATTTTTTCTACTTGCATTTTTACGTGCTTTCGAAACTGCTAGGTTGGCAGAAGCTGGGACAAGTCACGGGAAGCTGGGACAAGTCACAAGTCACCCCGTTACACGGCAGCACTAGGGATTTGAACCGCCGAGCTGCCGACCTTTCGATCGACAAGCTCAATGTCCTAGCCCCTGAGCCACCGCATCCCTTTATGGCAGGGAAAGGATACTGCAAAATGTCCATTCGCACCCCACTCCAGGGGGAAGTATATTGCAAAATCCCCATTCCCGCCCCACTCTGGGGCCAGCCAGAGGTGGTATTTGCCGGTTCTCTGAACTGCTTAAAATTTCCGCTACCGGTTCTCCAGAACCTGTTAGAACCTGCTGGGTTTCACCCCTGGGCCATGCCCACCATGGGCACGCCCACCCAGCAACCCCTTGCTAAAGTTTTTGAAGCCCACCCCTGCACAAACCCCACTCCCTTCTAGCACTGATGATGTTACCTAGCTGGGTAATGAAACCTCTTCAAGAAAGCAACCAAGCTCAGAGAGCCGCAAGGACCCCCACATTTCTGTTTCAGTGTCTTAGGAACTAAAAACTGCAATCAACAAAAACTCCAACCTATCAGTCTACTTCAAAGTCAACAGAGAATGTCCAGTCCGAATTAAAACCTGTGACATCCTCTGTGCCTGGCATTAAAAATGTCACACCACTTCTGGCATTAAAAGCAATCAATAGTACCCATGTGCGTGGACTTTGGACAGACTGTTTGATTGTTCATCACCCTTCATTAAAAGAAGAAAAAAAAGACTTAGACAAATGATTAGGTTAGTGAACAAAACGGCGGAGAAATAAAAACTTTCTCAATTCATTCTTACGTGAACAATTCCAAGTGAGTAGCCTCCGAGGTTGTGTTTAATAAACAAAATGTCCGTTACCTAAGAGCTTAGCGGTTGTATGAAGAGAGCAGGAAGATCCGTGTTAGACAAAAACTTGGGAACGCATACCTGTATCTACTTTATCTTTGAGAGGGCTTTGCGCTAATGAAAAGTGTGTTTCTTGCATATGTTTGGACAGCAAAATTCATAACATCTTCTAAGCTTTTTAGTTTACCACATTATGCCCAATTTGAAGGACGATATTTGGACAACATCTATGGAGCTGACTAGAATAGAATAGAATAGAATAGAATTTTATTGGCCAAGTGTGATTGGACACACAAGGAATTTGTCTTGATGCATATGCTCTCAGTGTACATAAAAGAAAAGATACGTTCATCAAGGTACAACATTTACAACACAATTGATGGTCAATATATCAATATAAATCATAAGGATTGCCAGCAACAAGTTATAGTCATACAGTCATAAGTGGAAAGAGATTGGTGATGGGAACGATGAGAAGATTAATAGTAGTGCAGATTCAGTAAATAGTCTGACAGTGTTGAGGGAATTATTTGTTTAGCAGAGTGATGGCCTTCGGGAAAAAACTGTTCTTGTGTCTAGTTGTTCTGGTGTGCAGTGCTCTATAGCGTCGTTTTGAGGGTAGGAGTTGAAACAGTTTATGTCCAGGATGCGAGGGATCTGTAAATATTTTCACGGCCCTCTTCTTGATTCGTGCAGTATACAGGTCCTCAATGGAAGGCAGGTTGGTAGCAATTATTTTTTCTGCAGTTCTAATGATCCTCTGAAGTCTGTGTTTTTCTTGTTGGGTTGCAGAACCGAAGCAGACAGTTATAGAGGTGCAAATGACAGACTCAATAATTCCTCCGTAGAACTGAATCAGCAGCTCCTTGGGCAGTTTGAGCTTACTGAGTTGGCGCAGAAAGAACATTCTTTGTTGTCCTTTTTTAATGATGTTTTTGATGTTAGCTATCCATTTGAGATCTTGCGATATGATAGAACCTAGAAATTTGAAGGTTTCTACTGTTGATACTAAAGAAACTTGTTAGTCAGAAGCGATCCAGCAATAAAACCCAGTTAATAGAAGCCATCCTTCAATCTTGGTTTTACATGATAACAGCTGCAGAACTAAAAGACTTGGTTCACTCCATGGGAAGATACGTTGTAAGGTCATAATTCATACTAAAGGTTACCCAACTAAGTATTAACTGACATGGGGATCATTTTTGTATATATCGTTTTTTCTACGTGTTTCACTTTTCCTCTTTATCCTATGACTGCTATTCTAATAGCAAATGCTTCGTACAAGTTATTGCATTACATCCGGTCCCCTCATCATCTTTGTTGCTCTTTGAAGGGCTGTCCAAGAGAGGTGGAGGTCAACCTATTGACAAGAAGTCACACATGGAGATTTATCAAGGAGAGATTCAATCTAGAAGTAAGGAGAAATTTCTTGACAGCAAAAACAATCAACCAGTGGAACGGCTTGCCTCCAGAATTTATGGATGTTCCATCACTGGAGGTTTTCAAGAACAGATTGGACAGCTGTTTGTAAGGTCTCCTGCTCGAGCGGTTGGGGAAGGGGGTTGGACCGAAGACCTCCAAAGTGCCTTTCAACTCTGTTGTCCCAAAGGAGTGTGGGGTTTTTTTTTCAAGAGGCAACTGGACTTTCTGGTTTTTCTTTGAAGAAGTTGCACTTCTTATCCAAGAAGCTTCTTCAGATCTCCTTCTTAGATAAGAAGTTTCTGGATGTCCTGGATGATTGAGAATCTCCAGAGACTTCCAACTCTGTTATTTTGTTAAGTGCTTCCTTGATGTCATCTTTGGATTGTGTAATACAGGGGTCTCCAATCTTGGCAACTTGACCACTTGTGAACTTCAACTCCCAGAATTCCTCAGCCAGCATGTGCTGGCTGAGGAATTCTGGGAGTTGAAGTCCACAAGAGGTCAAGTTGCCAAGATTGGAGACCCCTGGTCTAATAGACATCTCTCCATCTCATTTATAATCAGCGGTGGGTTTCACATTACATTGCTATCAGTTCGCCATGCACATACGCTCACTTTGTGTGTGCGTGCATCTGATTTGCACGTGCGCCTGCCTTCCGCACATGCACCCGACATTTTGCTCGGGCACTTTGCTCATGCGTGCCTTCTGTGCATGCACCCGGGCTCAAAAACGTGCCTAAAAAGAATGGCATTAAGCCAGGGCGGGTGGGTGTGGCCACCTGTGATTTCCGCTACCAGTTTGGGCAAATCGGTCCGAACCAGCTGAATACCACTTCTGTTTATAATTCTAAAAGTAGTTGTATCCGCTACAACTACACTACAATCCACTACGTAGTAAAAGTATCCACTGGGCGTGAAGAGGGATGGGTGTTTCTAAAAGGTTTCACATGTAACTTTATTGACACGTTGCTGTTGTGTGATCAATTGATTTGGAAAGCTGTCTCTCTCTGTTGAATCGTTTTGCCTGAAACTAGAATTCGTTTCGCCGGTTATTCAAGAGCGGGGTGGAGGGAATTTCTGTTTTAGGTTCAGTCAGATGGACTGTGATTCCTTTCAACACCTGCAAAATATAGATTAGAGATATTATAGATTATCAGAAGGGACCTTCTAGGTCACCTGGTCCAACGCCCCCCACCCCCGCCCAAGCAGGAGACCCTACACCATTTCTGACAGAGGGCAGTCCAGTCTCTTCTTGAAAAGCATTTTCATAATTTTTTTTAAAAATTTTGCATTTATATCCCGCCCTTCTCTGAAGACTCAGGGCCGCTTACACTATGTCAAGCAATAGTCTTCATCCATTTGTATATTATATACAAAGTCAACTTATTGCCCCCAACAATCTGGGTCCTCATTTTACCTACCTTATAAAGGATGGAAGGCTGAGTCAACCTTGGGCCTGGTGGGGCTTGAACCTGCAGTAATTGCAAGCAGCTGCTGTTAATAACAGACTGTCTTACCAGTCTGAGCCACAGAGGCCCTTCCTATGTTGTGGTCCGTCAGCAGCCTATGGAGCTGGCAATGGAGTCGGACAGTGATGAGGCTGAGATGGGGCCAGGGCCATCAGGAAATGAGGTGCGGGACTCCAGAGCCTCCAGAGACTGATAGTAGTGAGGCAGAGGAACAGGAGGAGCCTGTTCCTAATGCACCCATGAGAAGAGCTCCAGAAGGCAAGGGTAGCTCAAGCAGATTGGATGACTCGGGAGTAGGGCCAAGAGATGATTGGCCCCTCCCATAAGGCTTAAAACAGACCAGCACCGGTTTTTCAGCTTTGCCAGAAAACAACGTTGCAGCTGCGTTGTCTGCTTCATCTTCTGCTTAGTCTACATCTTTGTTTTTGTGGCTTCTGGACGTTTGCCAGGAAGGGCCTTTGGCAGTTTGCCTAATTGGACTAAGGTTTGTGAGATAACTGAGGAATTTGTGTTGGGAGGCATTTGTTTTACTTTGAGTTGAACGACTCGAATAAAGTCTGTTCGAATAAAGTTTGTTTTTCCATGGTCTAAGTTTATTACTACCTACTTGGGTCTGGGTCACAACATGCTAGTTGGGTAGGAGCTGGAGAAAGGAACGAGAGCTCATCTAGTCACGGGTCTCAAACTGCCGACCTTTTGGTTGACAGCCCAGTGTCTTAACCGCTGGGCCACCATGCCCCCACAATAATAGCCTACATCATTTGTAGGCTGCTATTATTGCAATGAAGCAAGACTGGTATGACTGGGCTTCAGGAGGGCTTCTCCGGGTCATACTTATGGAGACAGGCCAGGAGTGACAAATAAGGCTGGTTTGGCCTTTCTAAGTTACAAACGTCAGCATGGGCCAGAATGAAAAAACCAAAATAATTCTATAGATACAGATTAACAGAGGTGGAAGGGACCTTGTGGATCATCTAGTCCAACCAACTTCCCAATCAGACCCTACACCATTTCTGACAGTTGGCAGTCCGGTCTCTTCTTGAAAGCTTCCAGGGATGAAGCTTCCACAACTTCTGAAGGCAACTTCTGTTCCACAGGTTGATTATTCTCGCTGTCAGGAAATTTCTCCTTATTTCCAGGTTGAATCTCTCCTTGGTCAGTTTCTATCCATTATTCCTTGTCTGGCCGCCTTTGGGAAATAGTTTGACCCCCGTTCCTCTCTGCAGCAGCCCCTCAAATATTGGAAGACTGCTATCCTGTCTCCCCTCGTCCTTCTCTTCGCTAGACTAGCCATGCCCAGTTCCTTTATATACTTTTATCCACAGAGCCGGGCAAAATACAGAAGAGATGAATGTGGCTTAAATGGGGGGGCCATTCATCATTGACTTTAAGAAAACAGGAACCTGTAACCACAACACTCTCCATCTCGGTCCGTCCCTCTGTTTGTTCAGAAATTATATGTACAAGGTGGTTTGCTTTCACATCAAAACCCGAGCCCGTTCACCCAAAAGCCAGCGAGTGAACAGAGAAGTCTCTTGATTGCACCCCTATTTTTGTGGGAGAATGCTGTAAATTCCTTTTGCCCTGGATGAGTTCTGCATGTACAATGAGGTTAGCTTGGCAACCGTTCCAGCAGGGCTGTTTAATAAAAATAGCAGCGTTGAGGACAAGGCGCCGGGGCTGCCAAAATTAGAGGCTTGCCTCGCACAATTACGCTTTACACCTCCTTCCAGGTCTACTGAGAGCCAGTAAGCAAATCAAGATATGGATTGCAAATTGGTGGAGCTAACCTTTCTGCCTTCTCCCCCTTCGTCTTCCTCCTTTTCCCGTCCCCTGCTTCCTTTTCAACCGGTATGGAAAGGGATCAACGTGATTCCATGGGCAATGTGTCTGACCGGAGCGATCTCTTTTCTTTTCAGCCACAACACAAAGACTACATCATGGCTGGATCCACGCTTGGCGAAGAAGGCTAAACCCCCTGAAGAGTGCAAAGAAAATGGTAGGCTATTAACTTTTTATCGCTGCTGGGGAGGAACAGATCTATCTGTCTATGTATTAGAGAGGAGGAGAGATGGAAGTTTTCTGGGTCTTTGAGTTGTTAACAGGAGAAAATATTTAGAGAGAGGTGTGGCGGGGGGGGAAAGGAGAGTTTAACTGGAGCTGGGAGGCTGCAAATTTGCTCTGGTTTGAGCCTCTAGTTTGCATTTATTTCTAGTCCCGAGTCTGTAATATTCCAGTCTAAGAATAACGACGAGTGTTGGGATTTTGGGGGAGGAGGGGGGGCTTGGAAGCTTTTTTTTCATTCCCATCTTAGTCTGCGGTCCTGAGCTTTAAAATCTCTGCCACGCAAGAGCGTCTGGGGCAATGGTGCACAGCTGGAGCGGGGAATGCGATGATGGGTTTTTGTGTCAAGGGAAGCTCTCTTGCCAGCGTAGTAGTACGCAGCCGGTTTAAAATAAAAACACGAAGAGGGAGGGAAGGCGGGTGGGGGGGGAAGAGGGGAAGGGAAAGTTATCTCTTCTTAAAGGGGTATAATAATAATGATCCTGCCGGAATCGTGTTATTATATCTGCAAAGCTCGTTTTGGTTATTATTATCCTCTCGCTGAACGCATTACGAAAATCCAGCTGATTAGCCCATTGAGCAGCGCTGCCGTTGCAATAATGGAAATCGCACAGATGGGAGGATGTATTATAAATTATCCTTTCTTTTTTCTTTTTTTCCCCTTGGATTTTACCAGCGCAGGAAAGACACACGAGCCTGGGCAATTTAACTGCTCCAGAGAAATTTTTTTTCCCCTTCCTCATCCTTTGCTTTTTCTCAGTCGAGCACGGTTTGTGTCTCAAAATACTAATCGAGGCAACTTGTAAGGATATGGAATTCGTTGAAAAGTGAAGATCAAATGTCCAAACCTGATAATCGAGGAGTGGACACTTTCTCACAAATCCTCATTCGTTTACCACATAAATATCTCCGAGCGCAGAATATTTTTGAAATTCCTTGGTGACACATCGTTAATTCAAATAGTTATTCACTCGAAACCCCCCCCCCAATCTTCTCCCAATATATTTGGATCCTACCTTCAGTAGCTGTGATTCAGAAAACAGAATAACAGGGTTGGAAGGGTACCTCGGAGATCTTCTAGTCTAACCCCCTGCTCAAACAGGAGACTTTATACCAGGGGTGTCAAACTCAATTTTATTGAGGGCAGCATCGGGGTTGTGTTCGACCTTAAGAGGGGGCAGTGTGTGTGTGGGGGGGGGAGCTTGATGTCACTCGTGTTGGGGGCGCCTATGAGGGCCCAAGTGTTCTGCCAGAGGAAATGGAGCGGCGCTCCTGAACTCCATTTTCGCTGGCAGAAGCCCAGTGGGCCGGTTCTTCGCTGTTTCCAGGGCTGCCCCGAGGACCAGATCCAGTTCGCGGGCCTTGAGTTTGACACTCCTGCTTTATACTAGTGGTGAAATGTAAAATTTGTTACTACCGGTTCTGTGGGCGTGGCTTGGTGAGGGGAGGGGTAATGTGACTGGATGGGAGTGGCCAACTTTTTTTTTTTACTTTTAAAAGCATTTTTTTCTACAACCTCTTCGGCCGAAGAGATTGTAAAAAAAATGCTTTTAAAGCCTCTGATGCTCCCAACTGAGCCAAGCGATCATCAGAGGTTTTTTTTACTTTTAAAAGCATCTTTTTTTTTTTTTTTTGCCTTTAAAAGAAAAAAAAAGCCACTAACGATCAGGCAACTCAGTTGGGATTGTCAGAGGAGCCTTTTAAAGCATTTTTTCTACAACCTCTTCGGCTGAAAAGATTGTAGAAAAAATGCTTGTAAAAGCCTCTGATGCTCCCAACTGAGCCAAGCGATCATCAGAGGCTTTTTTTTTTAACTTTTAAAAGCATTTTTTCGGCTGAAGGAAAAATGCTTTTAAAAGTTAAAAAAAGCTGATGAGCGTGCAGCTCAGCTGGACATGGGGGGGCAGGGATTTTTGCCACTGGTTTTCCGAACCACCAGCCGCCGTTGCTACTGGATTGGGCGATCCGGTCCAAACCGAGAGCATTTCATTCCTGCTTTATACCATTCCAAACAAATTGAGGCCCAATTTCTCCTCCAAACCTCCGGTGATATATTTCTGTGATCTCTGTGGTAGCTTATTAGATGTTTGAAAATATCACATCCATCACTGATCTTATTTTACTGGGAGTATTTACATGGTCATTTTATATGCAGAAACTAATGCATCATGAGATGTCCAGTCAGGACCGATATTGCAAAACAAGGCAGGAAAATATAATTCCCTTTCAGCCTTTTAAAAAATACTACACTCTTCTTAATTCCTATCAGGTCTTCCTTCCACTTTTCAACATCCAGGAGGGTCTTCCAAACCCTTTCTGGAAAAAAAATTGGTTGTGATTTTGGGATTGCTTTCAATCTCTGGAATGTCAGTGGAGCTGGGCAGTAATGATACATACATACATACATAGAATAGAATAGAATTTTTTTTTATTTTTTATTGGCCAAGTGTGATTGGACATACAAGGAATTTCTCTTGGTGCATATGCTCTCAGTGTACATAAAAGGACAAGATACGTTCATCAAGGTACAATATTTACAACACAAATGATGGTCAATATATCAATATAAATCATAAGGATTGCCAGCAACAAAGTTACAGTCATACAGTCATAAGTGGAAAGAGATTGGTGATGGGAATGATGAGAAGATTAATAGTAGTGCAGATTTAGTAAATAGTCTGACAGTGTTGATGGAATTATTTGTTTAGCAGAGTGATGGCCTTCGGGAAAAAACTCTTCTTGTGTCTAGTTGTTCTGGTGTGCAGTGCTTTGTAGCGTCGTTTTGAGGGTAGGAGTTGAAGCAGTTTATGTCCAGGATGTGAGGGATCTGTAAATATTTTCACGGCCCTCTTTTTGACTCGTGCAGCATACAGGTCCTCAATGGAAGGCAGGTTGGTAGCAATTATTTTTTCTGCAGTTCTAATGATCCTCTGAAGTCTGTGTTTTTCTTGTTGGGTTGCAGAACTGAACCAGACAGTTATAGAGGTGCAAATGACAGATTCAATCATTCCTCTGTAGAATTTTAGTTCTGTAGAATTTTAGTTCCAATATTTTACAAGCAAAGTTTCTTGCTTGTATCACTTAACTTTTCTGGAGTCTAGGCACAAGACCATCAACCCAAAGCAGACAAGTTGCAGCTGACCGTCTCTACAAGTATATCTGAAACATCTGATATAGGATAAGATATTGCATATAGGATATGCAATAAGAATATGGCATACATCGGTGTGTTTCCCGTTTGGTGGATGATTGTACGCAAAATTCTGTTCTTTTAAAGAAAAACCATCTCCCATTAATATAATAACAAAATCTGCTATAGATTATATGATACATTATAGAACAGAATGATGGAGTTGGAAGGCATCTTTGAGGTCTTCTAGCCCAATCTCCTGCTCAAGCAGGAGACCCTACACCAGGGGTGTCAAACTGACAGCCCACTGGCCGGATGTGTCGTGTCCCACTCCTCCGCTGACGGCCGGGTCGGGGAAGTCCGTATCAAGCGTGCCTCTGCAGCTCTGCCAAAGTCCTATCAGAGTTCTCAAGGCAGGCAGGAGACCAGGAAGTGACTTCAGCAAGATATGTTAGACTTTGCCTGACTCAGAGAATGCCAGAAAGCAGATCCTTTATATAGGCCATGGGGTGTGGCTCCATGACTCAGCACTTATCCAGGCCTGCCCCTCCCTTCCTTTTGCTGACGTTGCCTCTCAACTCTCCGGAAGCGAGGATCTCTCCAGCCTCCAGCTGTTGGTAATCTTAGCTCATGACTGGCTTCACATTCTTCAGGCTCACATGCTGTGGGGGAGGGGTTTAGTTGCTCCGTTTGCCTGGGCATGGTGCCAGGACTGGGGGCTGAAGGCACGTCAGGCCCTTCATCTTGCTCGGCCTGTCCGGGCATGGTGTCAGGACTGGGGGCTGGAGGCATGCCAGGACATTCTTCCGAACTATCAGCGTCCGGCAGGAGATAAGAGGGGCCCGGCTGCGGCAGGGGGAGCAGGCGAGACACAACAGGATGCGTCATGCACAAGCCACGCCCACCCCAGCTCCACGAATAGGAAAATGTCATGAAACATCACGTGACGTCAACGTGATGCGGTGAGTTTGACACCTGTGCCCTATACCATTCCAGAGAAGTGACTGTCTAGTCTCTTCTTAAAAGCCTCCATTGTTGGAGCACCCACAACTTCTGAAGACAAGTCCTTCCACTGGTTAATTGTCCTCACTGTTAGGAAGTTTCTCCTTAATTCCAGGTTGCTTCTCTCCTTGTTTAAGTTCCCATCCATTGTTTCTTGTCTTGTCTTCTGGTGCTTTGGAGAATAGCTTGACCCTTTCTTCTTTTTGGAGCTCCTTAGATATTGGAAGACTGCTATTATGTCACCTCTAGTCCTTCTTGTCATTAAACTAGACCAATGGTAGTCAACCTGGTCCCTACCACCCACTAGTGGGCGTTCCAGCTTTCATGGTGGGCGGTGGGGGTTTTGTCCGATATTGAAGCACTTTCCTTTTTTTTTAATTTAATTGATTTTTAAAAAATTCATAGCATTATTTAAAAACGTTTTCATTAGGTTTTCATAAAATTCCCCGTGACAATTTAAATTTCTGAAAATATACTATTTGTATCGTCCACGCATAAGTTTAGTTCACGTTACGTAAGTGAAACTAAATGGCGCTATAGTGCGGCCGCAAACAAAAGAGCCTCATCCCAGAATAGCTCGCGCATCTCCCCCCACACCACCCAGCTGTAACAGACAATCAGAGTGGGTAGCCGGCGCCCCCCCCAAACCCAATCCACGATGCACGAGAGGCATACGCAGACGATGATACACAGCGCATTACTGTGGAACCGGTGGGCGGTTAGAAAATTTTACTACTAACAGAGATACAAAATTGGGTGCTAGGTATAAAAAGGTTGACTACCCCTGAACTAGACATACCCAATTTCTGCAACGGTTCTTTACATATATATTTAGCCTCCAGTCTCCTAAACATCTGCAATCTTTCCAGAGTCTCAACATATTTTTTTATAATATGGTGACCAAAACTGGT
Source organism: Ahaetulla prasina (assembly GCF_028640845.1). Lineage (NCBI taxonomy): Eukaryota > Metazoa > Chordata > Lepidosauria > Squamata > Colubridae > Ahaetulla > Ahaetulla prasina. The sequence goes on from NC_080545.1 coordinate 6,362,384, forward strand.
CATGTTTCCACATTCTATCCTTCTGTGTAGATTTTGCAAGAAGAAGGATGTAGGCTAGAAGGCTCAACCTACCTGCATTTGATACGCCTCAAGGTGACACCAGCTTCTTAATATCCATACATTGCTCAGGTGTACAGAATTCAATTTTTTTTTCCACACGGGGCTACTGGTTCAATAAACACATCTCAAACAGCTGAGGTATCCTCAGAGAAAATGCATATTCAAAAGCTTCTTCGAATCAACACGATTATGGATATTTTATGGCACGCAGATTGAAGCAGGAAGAAGATGGAATCGCCGCTTGTCACAAATCTAATTGGAGATCTCATTTCCACATTCCGTCTGCCACCAATATTGAGTTCTCGCTTGTACACTACAGTAGTGGTCAAAATTGTGGAAACTTTTTGGGAAAAGTGTATTTTCTAAAACTAGTTAAGAACACCACTTTTTGGGGAGGAGTAGTACCATAAAATTATATATCAATGGAAAGATAATTTAATCGAGAATGTAATGCAATAACTTTTAGGAAGGATTTGCTATTAGAATAGCAGTTACAGAATAAAAAGTGACAGACGTAGAAAAAAACGAGATATACAAAAATTATCACCATGTCAGTTAATACTTAGTTGGGTAACCTTTAGCATGAATTATAGTCTTACAATGTATCTTCCCATGGAGTGAACCAGGTTTTTCAGTTCTGCAGCTGTTATAATGTGAAACCAATGATGGCCTCTATAACTGGGTTTTATTGCTGGGTAGCTTCTGACTAACATGTTTCTTTAGTCGGCTCCATAGATTTTCAATTGGGTGAAGGTCTGGGCTAATCCTAGGCCATTCCAGCAGTGGAATAGGATTATCTTGAAACTCCCCCCCCCCCCCGCCAAAAAAAACAACAACCAAGTGGTGTTATTAGCCATCAAACCAGGGTGGTGCAATGGTTAGAGTGCAGTACTGCAGGCTACTTCTGCTGATCCCCGGCTGCCAGCAGTTTAGCAGATCGAATCTCACTAGGCTCAAGGTTGACTCAGCCTTCCTTCCATCCTTCCGAGGTCAGTAAAATGAGGACCCAGATTGTTGGGGACAATAGGCTTACTCTGTAAACCGCTTAGAGAGGGCTGTAAAGCACCATGAAGCGGTATATAACTCTAACTGTTATTGCTATTGCTAAACCTCAAAAATACACTTTTCCCAAAAGGTTTCCACAATTTTGGCCACTACTGTACGTTGCAAAAAAATACATTTTCCCCTAAACGGAGTCTATCAAGGTAGCCGGTCTCCAAAGCCTGTTTCAGATGCTGAGTGAAAGTTTGATTTAATTTCCATTTGAATGGGTGCTGTGGAATCGTGAAATAATAGTTATACCGTAGTGTGTGGAAATGCAGGGCCTCTTTTTTATGACCTCAATTGAGCTCACAATTATTGTTGCTGAGCTGAGACTTTGGTTAGGTGAATTTTGCCCCCATTTTTATGAGCTTTCTTGTTGCTAAGGGAATCACCACAGTTGTTAAGTTCATAACACAGTTTTTAAGTCGGCTCCCCGTTGACTTTGCTTATCAGAAGGTCGCAGAAGGGGATCAAATGACTACAAACGTCATAAGTATGAGTCATTTGCCAAGCGTCTGAATTCTGATCCTGTGTCCAAGGGATTTGAAAATGTTTTGCTTCTCATCCAAGAAGCTTCTTCAGTTCTGACCACCTTGATGTGGATGATTGAGAATCTCCGTGGACATCTATCTCCAGATACTTTTCCTTCTATAATCAGAGCCTCGTTTCTCATTTCTTTACCTCGTCTTGGGCATAGTAATATCCACTACTGCCTTCCGACTTTGAAAAAAAAGACGCCATAGATCCGATCGAAAAGAGAGAATAATAGTAAATGCTTCTCTCCTGAACATATCCAGAAAGGGTGGGATCAAATATTTTTGGAAGAAGGGTACTAGCTCTTCCTGTATTGCAGTGCCCATACCACGTAGGTTGCAGAACAAGCAGTGTAGCATTCTTCCAAATATCTGTGTTTTTTTTAATATATTATGGTGTCACCAATGGATTTAATGTGAAGATAGTGGAATAGAATAGAATAGAATAGAATAGAATAGAATAGAATAGAATAGAATAGAATAGAATAGAATAGAATAGAATAATGGGATGGAATGGGATGGAATAGAATAGAATAGAATAGAATAGAATAGAATAGAATAGAATAGAATAGAATAGAATAGAATAGAATAATGGAATGGAATGGAATGGAATGGAATGGAATGGAATAGAATTAATGTGAAGATAGTGGAATGGAATGGCATGGAATGAAGAAGAATAGAATAGAATAGAATAGAATAGAATAGAATAGAATAGAATAGAATAGAATAGAATAGAATAGAATAGAATAGAATAGAATAGAATAGAATAGAGGAATGGAGTGGAGTGGAGTGGAGTGGAATGGAATGGAATGGAATGGAATGGAATGGAATGGAATGGAATAGATTTAGTGTGAAGATAATGGAATGGAATGGCATGGAATGAAGAAGAATAGAATAGAATAGAATAGAATAGAATAGAATAGAATAGAATAGAATAGAATAGAATAGAATGGAATGGAATGGAATGGAATGGAATGGAATGGAATGGAATGGAATGGAATGGAATGGAATAGATTTAATGTGAAGATAGTGGAGCGGATTGGAGAGTAGAGTAGAGTAGAATAGAATAGAATATTCCTTATTGGTCAAGCATGATTTGACACACAAAGAATGTGTCTCCAGTGCAGAAGCGATGCAGGACAATTAACGATTTACGGCCTTCCATAATATTCTTCACACCGCACACTGATACATATAGGGCATTGGGGTGTATGTGTGTGTCTTTGTGTGTTGGACCCTGAAGAAATATTTTCCTAATCACAAGTAAGTGATTTCCTAAATTCCTTTGGTCCTTTGGAACTTGTCTTCCAAATGCCAGCAGTGCATGACAGGTTTAACACGCGGATTTTTATGATCTTTTTTCCAGATAGTGTTTCTTGCCATTTTAATTTTTATTGCTCTATCTCTCCCATAGCATATTTCGTATGGGATCTTTTAGCTCAGTTCAGCAGTGAAACAGGAATAACAAGCTTCGAAGTGGAATAAAAAAATGGTGCCCATGGAGCATTCTTCTAAAGAAGCTAGTAGATGATTTGCTCAATGTGTGTCCTCAATGCTTGGTAGTCATTTCGCCCTCTTCAATATATTGCTGTTGCAAAAACAATGGGTAGAAGGTTGTAATGTCCAAAGTTTCATTTAAAGCAATTTGGCTGGCGTTGGCCATCTGTGAATTCTTTCGAGAGATAGACCCACCTAATTCTTCGATCATTGGGGTGGCTCACTTGTGCTTTGTCATCCGCTAAAGGAATCCAAACAGATTGGCCTGCGTTGTGAAAATGATCGCAATTTGGTTTCCATCTTTGAATCATGGAATGGGTGTTCCACTTCCGGGCACTTGTTTCGGCAATGGCTGGTGTGGGAGATAGGTGATGGTTAACAGATTAACAGATTAACAGAGTTGGAAGGGATCTTGTAGGTCATCTATCCCAAGCAGGAGACCCTACCCCATTTCTGAGAAATGGCAGTCCAATCTCTTCTTGAAAGCCTCAAGTGATGAAGCTCCCACAACTTCCAAAGGCAACTTCTGTTCCACTGGTTGATTGTTCTCACTGTCAGGAAATTTCTCCTTATTTCTAAATTGAATCTCTCCTCGATCCTTATTCCTTGTCTGGCCTT
>NC_080545.1:6368635-6488635 GCF_028640845.1 Ahaetulla prasina
TGAGGGTAGGAGTTGAAACAGTTTATGTCCAGGATGCGAGGGATCTGCAAATATTTTCACGGCTCTCTTCTTAGCGCAAAATATATCGATACTGGAAGTACTGTAGGATATGTTTGAAAAATGTAGCCAGAAATCAATGTTAACAATGTCAACAGTGATATATATGTCTATATATATATAATGTATATATCTGCCTGGATAAACTGGGTCTAAATGATGTTAGGGACGAAGAACAAGTTTTACCTGGCAAGATAGAAGTGAGTTTTCATATCCAGAAGCAGTCTCATACAACAGAGCCTGTTACTAGAGTTATCAGGGAAATCGTATTTCACTTCCTCTGGTGACTGGCTTTAGGGCCATGATGGTGAACCTATGGAACGCATGCCAGAGGTGGCACACAGAGCTCTCTCTGTGGGCACGCACACCATCACCAGCTGCTCTTCTGGTTTCTGGTATGCCGGCCAACATCGGTCTTCGCATCGGAAAACGGCCTGAAAATGGCCAAAAAACTGGTCCTTTTTGGGGCCATTTTCAGCTGTTTTTCGGGCCCAAAATGGAATGAGAACAGCCAAAAAACAGGCATGCATGTGCCGGCCACCTGGTCTTTGGGTTTCTGGTGCTCTGGTTCACGCGAAGACCAGCTGGCTGATGCGCATGCCGGAAACCCAAAGACCAGCCGGCCGACTCAAGCACATGCACACGCATGTATGGTGTTCCGATTTGGCCAAAAAGGTTCGCCATCACTGCTCTAGGGCAACGGCCCCCAAATCTTTTGGGCACCAGGGTTCGATTCTATGGGGAGAAGTTTTTCCACGAACCGGAAGTTGGGAGGTCTCGTGTGAGGCCTGCATCCCACGGATGGGGCTTTGCTTGTTTGTGCAGCCTTGTTTCTGCCGTGCCGTGGCCCGGTGTTGGTGCATGGACCAGAGGTTGGGGATCCCTGCTCTAACCTCATGAAGAGGCTGTGTAAAACATTGCAGAGTTACTTGGGGAAGCAAGCAGGCTCAGCACTGCTGGGCGACATGTTCCTGACGTCAGGGTTCCGACAGACGCCCTAATTAAATCATGAGCCTTGAGCCAAGCTTCAAAACAAATCCAGTTATTTATTAGAAGACTCATGTCTGCACATTCCAAGTGAAGCCAACTCTGACCCCACGTAATTTACGGCCGAGGCTTGACCCTGTTTCCCTCCTCCCCCCAGGCTGTGTCATCAGTCACATTCGCCAACTGAGCAATTTCGCAGGTTGTAGAGATCACTCCCCTCTGTCCGCTGTGGGTAGCCCTGAGAGACAGCCTTGAGAGACAGATGTCTGGAATACGCTCCTGTCTTTGGCTGCTGTGCTGCTTCACCGGTTTCCCATCCCCCTTGCCTACGGCAGCTCGAGAGCAGGCCAGGGACCCTTTGCGAGTTGACACCTGACACTAACATATGAGGCTGTTTGAGGTTACATGCAGGCATCAATTTGGCTTTGTCTTCATCTCCAAAATGGCCATTTTTAATCCCTCTCTCTGTTTCTCCCTTCCTGATTAGAAGAACTGACTGTCTTTGACTCTTTACCCTCTAGCGCGCCAGCTGTTTCTCTACAATGTAAAAAAACAGCTGCAGCTTTTAAAATGTTATTGCCTTTTTTTTCAAATGGGAATTAATTAGTCAAATGTTTTTGCGTTCTGTCTCATTCTCTCGCGTTTTAACAAGAGCGCTTCTCTTATTTGAAAAAAAAAAGAGTTTCAGAGCAGACTTCTCTTTGTGATGGACGCATTTCAATAATTAATAAGTCAGCCCTGTCATTGTTAGCCATGTTGATGGGAACAAGGAGAGTGATAGATCATTTCTGCAGTAGGAATGTACATCATCTTACATACCTTTACATATATACAGAATAGAGCTGGAAGGGACCTTGGAGGTCTTCCAGTCCAACCCCCTGCTTAAACAGGAGACCTATACCGTTTCAGACAAGTGTTTGTCCAGTTTCTTCTTAAAAGCCTCCAGTGATGGAGCATCCACAACTTCTGAAGGCAAGCCGTTCCACTGTTTGGTTGTTCTCAGTGTGAAGAAGTTTCTCCTTAATTCTCGGTTAATTCTCTTCTTGATTAGTTTCCATCCATTGCTTCTTGTCCTGCCTTCAGGTGCTTTGGAGAATAAGTTGACCTTCTCATCTTTGTGGCAGCTGCCCAAATATTGGAAAGCTGCTATCATGTCTCCCCTAATCCTTCTCTTCACGAGACTAAAGGTAAAGGTAAAGGTTCCCTCGCACATATGTGCTAGTCCCTGACTCTAGGGGGTGGTGCTCATCTTCATTTCAAAGCCGAAGAGCCAGCGCTGTCCGAAGACGTCTCCGTGGTCATGTGGCCAGCATGACTCAATGCCAAAGGTGCATGGAATGCTGTTACCTTCCCACCAAAGGTGGTCCCTATTTTTTCTACTTGCATTTTTAAATGCTTTCGAAACTGCTAGGTTGGCAGAAGCTGGGACAAGTAACGGGAGCTCACCCCGTTACACGGCAGCATTAGGGATTCAAACCACTGAGCTGCCGACCTTTCGATCAACAAGCTCAACATCCTAGCCCCTGAGCCACCACGTCCCCCCTTCACGAGACTACACGTACCCAATTCTGGTAACCATGCTTCATATGTTTTAGCCTCCAGTCCCCTAATCATCTTATAGACGAGACTTCTGGATCACGAAACCAGAAGTCCCATGAGGTTACAGAGGCAAGTTATGCCTATGGAGATGCACAACACTTCCCAATCTTTACTTGTGGCTCACTGAGTTGGACTTTTCATGACAAATGTACCATAGCACAGTGGTTGAAAACCATGACTCTAAAAGATACTATAAGCTAGTAATGCAATATACACCTTTGGAGGTCATTAGCTTCGGGAGAGGTCAAATGTGAACTCAGCTCATGGGTTTTAAAGAAGGAATGGAAGTAATCAGCTAGTGTCAAGAGCTGGAGAAATCAGGAGATTCAGGAAGTTCAAATGAGTATAAAGATTTATTGCACGCTTGTATTGCATACAAGAATCTGGCCAACTAACAGTCAAGGGAAATGAGCGGGAGATAAGAGAAGCATTCAAGGTGGGCTGAATTTAGATCTCTTGAGAGTGTGCAGGGACTCATGACTTATGACACATTTGACCCCATCCTCAGACTCAGCCCGGTCATCTCCTACACTAGGGAAGAACTCTGAAGGTAAGATAGTATCAATCTCTTCTTTTAAAACACCTACCTGAAAATGACACCCGCTCCTAATTGGAGGAGGTTCAGATGTCACTTTGCATTACCTGCATTGACAGATCTATGTTTTCCTTCAACTCTTAGGGTTATATGAACTTAGAATGGGACTTTCCCCATTACTACAGGGCTAAACAAGGAGCCTCCAGCAAAGTGACTTGGATTAAAAACAATGTTAAAATCTGTGTTATTCTTTTACCAGTCTATAGAGACCTGATTGTTCTCCCAAAGCGTTGGGTCGAAATGGATAGGCTGCCTCTTGAGTGTCTGTCATTTTTCTTTATGCCTCTCCCCCCACCTCTATCTATCTATCTATCTATCTATCTATCTATCTATCTATCTATCTATTGACCAGGGACGCAGTGGCTCAGGGGCTAGGACGTTGAGCTTGTCGATTGAAAGGTCGGGAGTTCAGCGGTTCGAATCCTTAGTGCTGCCATGTAATGGGGTGAGCTCCCGTTACTTATCCCAGCTTCTTCCAACCTAGCAGTTTCAAAAGCACGTAAAAGTAGAAAAAATAGGGACCACCTTTGGTGGGAAGGGAACAGCGTTCCGTGCGCCTTTGGCGTTGAGTCATGCCAGCCACATGATCACAGAGACGTCTTCGAACAGCGCTGGCTCTTCGGCTTTGAAATGGAGATGAGCACCGCCCCCTGGAGTCGGCAACGACTAGCATATATGTGCAAGGGGAACCTTTGCTTTTTTTGTTTGTTTTTGTTTACATTTATACCCCGCCCTTCTCCGAAGACTCAGGGCGGCTTACAGTGTATAAGGCTTTACCTATATATTGACCAGATCCCACCATGTTTTGGTTTGGTTTTGGATTTTTAATGATAAGACATTCTGAGCTGCCCAGAGACAATTGGAGTCAGGCAGCACCTTGAATTAATTAATTAATTAATTAATTAATTAATTAAAATCACAAATGCTGTGGAAATGTTGAACAATGGTAAGGCTGCAGACGTAGATGGTGTAGCTGGAGAAGGTGGATGGAGATATGTTAAAGCTCACAAACCTTGGCAGAAAAGTACTGATAACACATGTTGAAAGAAGTGAAATTGCTTGTGTAAGAGCATACTTCGGTCCACCTTGTGGAGAGCTGGGTACGTCAAGACAAATGTAAGTTTGTAAATGTACATTTTACAAATGTAAAAGTAAGTTAAATGCAGTAGGAATGGGCTACTTAAGAAGTAATGGGTGGTAAAGAAAGAAGAATAAGGTGAGAAATAATGAATTGAGAACCTAGTGAATCTGAGCTATGTTTTTACTATATTTTCTTTTTCTTGTCTCATTCCATGAGTTTCACTGGCTTGTTCTTCCTTGTTCCTTTTCTGAACTCTTCACAATGTAGCTTATGCCAAAAGGGAAAAATTATAGCAGTGGTGAAATTCAAAAAATTTCCCTACCGGTTCTGTGGGCGTGGCTTGGTGGATGTGGCTTGGTGGACGTGGCTTGGTTGTCATTTGACTGGGTGAGCATGGCTTGGTGGTCATGTGAATGGGTGGGTGTGGCTTGGTGGTCATGTGACCTAGAAAACCAACTATCACACTTTACACAAAAATAACACAAAAGCTACACAACTGACTCACACACAATGCAAAAGCCGGTGGACTTCACACAAAATGGCCCCTGCAACAAGAGGGGCAACAGAGTCACAAAGAGCTCAAAAACAAACTATCACACTTTACACAAAAATACCGGTTTGGGCAATAGGTAGGGAAAAAATGCTTTAAAAAGTAAAAATAAAATGTTCCGAGGATCGCACGGCACAGCTGATTGTCACAACTGATCATCAGAACCTCTTTTTTTACTTTTTTTAAAAAGCATTTTTTTACTGCCAATTCACCCGAACCGGTAGTAAAAAAAATGCTTTAAAAAAGTTTTTTTAAAAAAAGTTCCGACGATCAGCTGTGCCACGTGATCGACAGAACTTTTTTTTTTTTACTTTTTAAAGAATTTTTTTGCTACCAGTTCAGGTGAACCAGTATCATTTTTACTACCGGTTTGGGCGAACCGGTCCGAACTGGCAGCATTTCACTCCTGAGTTATAGTTACGATCACAGAAAGGAATTAAAGTTTACTGAAGTGCTAATACTGGATTATCTGCTATTACTCCTCAATATGCTAGTGCGGCCTTAGATATTTATAAAGCCTTCCACAGACTTTATGAGAAATATATGGTGGGGGGACACCATTGAATACCACATAAGTAATTTAATTCTGCCATGCATTGTATTCTAATGTTTCTTTTTCCTTATCTCTGCCAAGGTTCTGGTTAATTATATAATATTAGTGAACACAGACTAGCTTGGTTTATAAAGCAGAATAAGGCTCTTGAGATGGGTGACTGGGCTCCAAGTCAAACAGACATTTTGAGGTTCAACTCTTCTCCAAAATGAGATCGAACCTAATGGAGATTAGACTGAATCTCAAAATACTTGAGGGCTACCTAATGAAGAGGATTGTTTTACAACAAACAGTTGCCTTATTTGCTCTGCCTTGTTTCTGATTACCCTCATACCTTTTCACTTGCAGTTAAGATGATAAGATAACCTTGATCGTCACTTTTCTTCCGTGAACGCACTGGCACGCATTTAAAAATGAAATTCTGATACTTGCTTTGCAAAGAAAATATATATATACCCATACATATACATGTACACACATGTAAATATGCTGTATATATTCATGTGTGTGTGTGTGTGATCGGGATGCCTTGTGCACAGTCACTCATGCGCTCGTTACCTCTCGCTTGGATTATTGTAATGCTCTCTACATGGGGCTCCCCTTGAGGTGCACTCAGAGGCTTCAGCTAGTCCAGAATGCAGCTGCGCGGGTGATAGAGGGAGCTTCACGTAGCTCCCATGTAACACCGCTCCTGCGCAGACTGCACTGGCTACCTGTGGTCTTTCGAGTGCACTTTAAGGTTTTGGTTACTACCTTCAAAGCGCTCCATGGCTTAGGGCCTGGGTACTTACGGGACCGCCTGCTGTTACCGATTGCCTCCCACTGACCCGTACGCTCTCACAGAGAGGGACTTCTCAGGGTGCCGTCCGCCAAGCAATGTCGGCTGGCGGCCCCCAGGGGAAGGTCCTTCTCTGTGGGGGCTCCCACACTCTGGAACGAGCTTCTCCCGGGTTTACGCCAAATACCTGACCTTCGGACCTTCCGCCGCGAACTGAAGACACATCTTTTCATTCGCGCGGGGCTGGCTTAAATTTTATCGATTTTAAATTTTATCGATTTTAAATTTTTTAATATTAATTTTAATGGGGTTTTAGTTTTATATATTTTAAAGTTTTTTAGGCCAATTATAAAATAAGTTTTTTAATTTGTATTTTAAATTGTATATTGTATTGTCTGTTTTTACTTTTGGCTGTACACCGCCCTGAGTCCTTCGGGAGAAGGGCGGTATAAAAATCGAATAAATAATAATAATAATAATAATAATAATAATAATAATAATAATATATATATATATATATATATATATATATATATATATATATATATATATATATATATATATATATATATATGTATGTATATATATACATATATATATACACACACACATACATACACACAGAGACACACACATATACACAGACACACATACATGCCAGGCGTAAAACGCACTTACCTTCGCTACTGGCTCAGAGATGTGAGTGCACTTCTTCTGCGCATGCACAGGGGGTCAGCCATGGGACATGATGACGTCTGAACGAGTGGGCGGAGCCTCCTGCTGCCAGCCCTACCGCATTGCGTGAGCCAGATAGATCCAGCTGGATTTCACCACTGATACATGCATGCATACACACAGAGAGACACAGAGACACACACAGATTTACATACATATGTATATACACACACACACACACAGTCTGTTTTGAATACATAGTGGAAAAAAGAGTCTTGAGAGTTAAAAATATGGTAGAGAGCTATTACAGAGTTCTGCTTTGGATACTGTGAAACCTCCTCCCAGAAGGTAACAAGGAAAACTGGTCATGGAGAGGATGTGTAGCATCCCTGATAATTCTGTGTACCCTGGTCAAGCATCACTTATATGCCATGTCCTGGACTGAAGGTAGTGAACTCCCAATAATATTTTCTGCTGTCCTCACCACTCTCTGCACCGCCTTCCTGTCTGAAACTGTAGGACCTCCAAAGCACACAGTGATATAATACGACAGGATGCTTTCAATCATCCCTCTCTATAGAAAATGGTAAGGACAGCAGAAGGAAGATGTGTTCTTCTTCATAAAGACCTGTGAAGGTATTGTGTGTTTAATCTATTACAAGTGGCATTTTATTCAGATAGTGCTGGCATGAGGTGGACGGTGCCATGGCAGATGTCCTTATTTTATCTTGTCCTGTCTTCAGTCCCTGCTGTCTTCAGCACGTTGTTGGAGAATATCTGATATGATGACCTCCTCTGCACTTCCTGCTTTAGGAGCATGCTTTCATAAGCTTCTCAACCCCTTGAAAAAGAGCAGCTGCTCCCTTTCAGACCTCTGAAAATGAATGGAAACAAAAAGCAAAGAATCAACAGAGTAGGAGAAGGACAGGCAGAGACTGAGGGTGGAGTCAAGAAAGGAATCAGCCTAGAGCCTTTACATTCCCAGAAGCAGTCTACATCCAGCCCTTCTTGAGTTCTGTTGACTTATCTAACACCAATTTAATGCGGACCATTCGTTGACTAAATTGTTGTGTGTAGGCATGCGCGAACAATAAATCAACTTAACTGGAACTTAATGTGTAGTCCTGATTCTTTGCACCTGACAATGGTGAGGTAGTAGCAAGAAACACAAAAAGTTATCCTTCCAGCTGGGGGTAATATTTTTATCTGTTGATGTGAGCGGTTATTTTCAAAGGTATGGAAAGTGAGTTTCTTGTTTTCTTTCTGCTTTGGCCCAGGATAGTCTCAGATAACAGAATGAGTTAAAATGTACAATTTGGGTGTATGATGTAATTATCAACTGGAACATTTAAAAGTGACCTTTCTGCTGTCAGATGTTCTCTTCCAGTGCTGTCAGCTTTAATCAATTATGGGGGGTTTTTCCCCAGCCTTTAAATAAAGTTTAAATGCAATGCAGTTTCCACTATCTGCTAGTTTTAATTTTTTCCATCAGTTTCATTATTCCTTTCTTTTAAAATGGGGTACTGATTGTTTTGGTGACAGTTCTCCTCCAGACAGGTTTTAAATCTATTGCAGGATAACCTCAGACATAACTTTAAATTGCTTAGAAGTAGTTTTTCTGTTAATCTCACAGTGTGTATGTCCACTTTTTTCCCCATTTTATTCATGAGCTGAATAGAATAGAATAGAATAGAATAGAATAGAATAGAATAGAATAGAATAGAATAGAATAGAATAGAATAGAATAGAATAGAATAGATCTTTTTATTGGCCAAGTGTGATTGGACACACAAGGAATTTGTCTTTGCTGCATATGCTCTCAGTGTACATAAAAAAAAAGATACGTTCATCAAGAATCATAAGGTACAACACTTAATGATAGTCATTGGATACAAATAAGCAATCAGGAACCAATCAATATCAATATAAATCATAAGGATATAACCAACAAGGTTACAGTCATGCAGACATAAGTGGGAGGAAATGGGTGATGGGAACGATGAGAAGATTAATAGTAGTGCAGACTTAGTAAATAGTTTGACAGTGTTGAGGGAATTATTTGTTTAGCAGAGTGATGGCATTCGGGAAGAAACAGTCCTTGTGTCTAGTTGTTGTGGTGTGCAATGCTCTATAATGTCGTTTTGAGGGTAGGAGTTGAAACAATTTATGTCCAGGATGTGAGGGGTCTGTAGATATTTTCACAGGCCACTTTTTGACTCGTGCAGGTAGCCTTCCATTGAGCTGATAGCCCAGCCAACAATTTACAAATTTTCTCCTATATTCTATGGCGGGAAAATGAGGCCTACACAATTCGAAGCCACTTTTCAGGTGTTTTAGCTAGTCAAAAGTTTTGCAGTGGGATATTAGATGTTTGTTTTCCACATTCGTGTTGGTCATCCATTGCCCAGTTCCTTCAGAATGTTCCAGAATAATTTCATACCTAGCTTTGATTAGTTTGATTGGTGATTGTTAGCGACCACATAGAATAGAATAGAATTCTTTATTGGCCAAGTGTGATTGGACACACAAGGAATTTGTCTTGGTGCGTATGCTCTCAGCGTACATAAAAGAAAAGATCCCTTCATCAAGAATCACAGATATGAGTTTCTTCAGGAAGATCTGTCCTTGATCTGGTCCTTCAGCATTTCTGAGGCTCCATCTGCGTAGCACCATTCTAACTGAGTCCCATCTATTTTATTACTACTCTTGCCTTCCTCTTCCTTTCCATAATTTAGCCTAAGACAGTTTTATATTGACAGCAGTAGTGAATACATTTCAAAATATTTCACCTATCTAGAAAAACTTCACTTGTATCTCCTACAGCAGGGGTGTCAAACTCGATTTTCATTGAGGGCCGCATCAGGGTTGTGTGTGATCTTGTGGGGCAGGGGCATGGCCAGGGTGGGAGTGGCCAGCTTGACGTCACTCATCAAGGAGTGGTGGGTTTCAAAAAAATTTTACTAGCGGTTCTGTGGGTGTGGCTTGGTGGCCGTGGCATTGATTGGTGGGCGTGGCAGGGTAAGGATACTGTAAGATCCCCATTCCCACCCCACTCCAGGGGAAGGTTACTGCAAAATCCCCATTTCCTCCCGATCAGCTGGGAGTCGGGAGGCAGAGAATAGATGGGGGCGGGGCCAGTATGAATTTTTACTACCGTTTCTCCGAACTACTCAAAATTTCCGCTACCGGTTCGTCAGAACTGGTCAGAACCTGCTGAAACCCACCTCTGTCATTGAGGCTCCATTTTCAGCCACAACAGCCTCCTTGCAGCCTCTGCCAGTGAAAATAGAGCTCAGAGAGGCTGCGTGCAGCCCGCCTGGGCTACATTTTCAGCCACCACAGCCTCCTGCACGTGGTCTCTCCAGGGTCAATTTTTGCTGGCAGAGGTAACGCGGGTGAGTCCTTCGCTGATTCCAGGGTGAACCTGTGGGCCAGATCTAAGGATCCCATGCAGCCTGAGGGCCGGCTTGCAGGCTTTGAGTTTGACTGACCTTATCCTACAAGAGAACGGACGCAGTGGCTCAGGGGCTAGGACGTTGAGCTTGTCGATCAAAAGGTCGGCAGCTCAGCGGTTCGAATCCCTAGTGCTGCCGTGTAACAGGGCGAGCTCCCGTTACTTGTCCCAGCTTCTGCCAACCTAGCAGTTTTGAAAGCACATAAAAATGCAAGTAGAAAAAATAGGGACTACCTTTGGTGGGAAGGTAACAGCGTTCCGTGCGCCTTTGGCGTTGAGTCATGCTGGCCACATGACCACGGAGACGTCCTTGGACAGCACTGGCTCTTCAGCTTTGAAACGGAGATGAGCACCGCCCCCTAGAGTTAGCAACGACTAGCACGTATGTGCGAGGGGAACCTTTACCTTTATCCTACAGGATGCCAGTACAAGCACAAAAAATTTCTTGCCTCACGTGGTAATAGTAGCTGATAAAAGTCAACCATCTAGAATGTTCTTGCATGTTACACATTATATTAACACACTGCTAAACCTTGTCATTTTTTTTTTACATTTCATAATTAAATTGCACTGGATTTTATTACAGCTTTATCTCGGAGGAAGGGGCAGATTTTACATTTATCACATACGCAGCGTAAAATAATTATTTTGTCCCTCTCATATTTTCTTCTTAATTTTTGATACGTCTTGAATTGATAAAAAGCACGTCTCTGTTTGTTTGTTTGGTTTTTTTTTTTAAGTGTGAATATTTTATCCTTTTGTTTTTAGAGTTTAGTGCATTCCCACAAACTGAAAATATATTCAGAGGGACTCATCGTTATTCGTATGATGTAGCGGATGGGAATTAATAATAGAAAGCACCTTATTAATTTGTTAGTGCTCTTAGATGCTATGTGAAAAAAAATTGTTTTAAAAAAAGCAATATTCTGCATCTTACAATTTGTTTTAATCTTTAACTGGCTGTGTGAATTATTTGCTAAGAATGCTTAAGGGAAAGAAAATGATCTGAGTAAAATGAGTGTTGTAAAACCTACTACTGTGTTGCCAGTTGAAAAAATAATGTCAATTCCAGTAATTGATAATACCTGGATAAATGCTATAAGGACCATCAATCTGTAGGCCTGAATGGTCGATTTCCTCTCCCCATACAGATCTTAATCTAATGGGTTGGATCCAAAGATTCCCTTCTTCCAATGGAGGAGGCTTTCCTCTGACAAAGGAAGAGAATGAAGGTAATAATGCTAAATTAAATATAATAAAGGTAACTGTCATGGCTCCAGCTGTATAGGTAGTTCTCGACTTACAACAGTCCGTTTAGTGACCATTCAAAGTTACCCACGGCACTGAAAAAAAAAAGGGGGGACCAATGACCGTTTTTCACACTCACAACTCTTACAACCCCGTCGTCACGTGATCAAAATTCGGAGCCGTGGTGGCGCAGTGGTTAGAGTGCAGTACTGCAGGCTACCTCTGCTGGCTGCTGGCTGACTGCAATTTGGCAGTTTGAATCTCACCAGGCTCAAGGTTTGACTCAGCCTTCCGTCCTTCCAAGGTGGGTAAAATGAGGACCCAGATTGTTGGGGGGGGTGGGGGCGACATGCTGACTCTGTAAACCGCTTAGAGAAAGCTGTAAAAGCACTGTGAAGCGGTATATAAGTCTCAAGTGCTATTGCTGTTGCTTGGCAACTGACTCATATTTATGAAGGTTGCGGTGCCCCGGGGCGTCTTGTCATCCCTTTTTGCAAATCTTCCCAACGAGCAAAATCCATCGGGGAAGCTAGATTCACTTAACAACCGTGCTCCTAACTGAACAACTGGAGTGAGTCACTTAACCACGGTGGCCAGAAAGGTCGTAACATGGGGCAAAACTGACTTCACAAATTGTCTCCCTTAGCAACGGAAATGTTGGGCTCAGTTTGTGGTCGTAAGTCGAAGGACTACCTGTATTCATTTTTTCTTTAGCAGAGTTAGTGGCTGCTTAGAAGACTTATTTTGATTCTGCTGCTTCGGGTCTATTTCAATGAAGTTCTAAAATCCAGCAAATTAGTAGAGCCTTCCCAACAACCCACCCACCCCTTATTTTACTGGGAATGCAAACCAAGTTTTAATTTGTTTCCTTGTTTTTCTAAACTCAGCCTTTTAGCCTTAAAGAGCCGTGGTGGCGGAGTGGTTAGAATGCGGTATTGCAGGCTAACTCTGCTCGCTGCCAGCAGTTCAATTCTCACCGCGGCTCAAGGTTGACTCAGCCTTCCCTCCTTCCGAGGTTGGTAAAATGAGGAGCCAGATTATTGGGGGCAACATGCTGACTCTGTAAACTGCTTAGAGAGGGCTGTAAAAGCACTGAGAAGCGGTATATAAATCTAAGAGCTATTGTCCTTCCTTCCTTCCTTCCTTCTTTCCTTCCTTCCTTCCTTTCTCATTCTCCTTCCTGGTGTCGCAGTAGTTAGAATGCAGTATTGCAGGTTGACTCTGCTCACTGCCAGTAGTTCGATCCTGACTGGTTCAAGTTTGACTCAGCCTCCCATCCTTCCGAGGTGGGTAAAATGAGGACCCAGATTGTTGGGGGTAACATGCTGGCTCTATAAAAACTCCTTAGAGAGGGCTGTAAAAGCACTGGAAAGCGGTATATAAATCTAAGAGCTATTGTCCTTCCTTCCTTCCTTCCTTCCTTCCTTCCTTCCTTCCTTCCTTCCTTCCCTCCCTCCCTCCTTCCTTCCTTCCTTCCTTTCTCATTCTCCTTCCTGGTGTCGCAGTAGTTAGAATGCAGTATTGCAGGTTGACTCTGCTCACTGCCAGTAGTTCGATCCTGACTGGTTCAAGGTTGACTCAGCCTCCCATCCTTCCGAGGTGGGTAAAATGAGGACCCAGATTGTTGGGGGTAACATGCTGGCTCTATAAAAACTGCTTAGAGAGGGCTGTAAAAGCACTGAGAAGCGGTATATAAGTCTAAGTGCTATTGCTTTTTCTAGTTTATGTAGCAAGCTTTGCTTCCTCAACCATCTTACCTTGTTTTGCTGAGGGATGTATGTTTCCAGAGAGAATGTGCTTCTTTTGCTATTGCTAAAGTTGAAAGCATCGTCATTCAATTTATCTGCCAGTGATGCCATTTTCTCCGTTAGACTGTTTAATTCACAATGGTGTCCTCTAGTGTCAAAATCAATGTCTTGTTATGATTCATAGAGCTACAGCTTGTGGTTGTTTGGTATATTTTTTAATCGTTATCTAGACATTGCTTTAAAAGTGTCCTATTTGGGGAGGGAAATTAGAAAACCTGAAAAGACGAGAGAAATTGGAACACAGCCTTCAATGGTCATCCCTGCCTAAATGAATACCTGTTTTGCATGAAAAAAAACATTTCACTTGAAGGACATCTGGGATCTTCATCTGGTACAGAATGCAACTAGGCAGACAATGATGTATCATCATCTTCTTAACGACCCCATAATCCCCTGCAGGGTGAAGTCTGGGCAATTGAATGGAGCTAGCAGAGTGTTTACTGGCTGGATGCCCTTCCTGTTGCCAATGCGGAGTTTTGTTCAGTAGATATTGTGCCCAGAGAGAGAAATATCTGCCTCTACCTAGGATCAAACTCACAGCCTCCTGATTGTTAGGCAAGAGCTCCATCTCTAGGCCACTGCACTATTCCTAGACAGACAATTATGTATGTCCCTAGGAAAATATCTGTTACACCAGTTAGCGAAGTGCATTGGTTACCAGTTTCCTTCCAGACGCAACTCAAGATGCTGATATTGATCTTGAAGGCATAGAACCAAGTTATCTGAGGGACCACCTCTTCCTTGTTACATCTACCCATCCCACCAGGTGAGGCAGAATGTTTGCTGTGGGTCCTGTCTCCAAAGGAGTTCCATTTGGTAGGACCCAGGCAATGCCTTTTCTCCTGTGTGCCCTATTCTCTGGAACATCATTAAACTCAAGGTGAGGATTGCCCCATCTCTGTTAGCCTTCCAGAAGGTCCTTAAAATACATTTTTTCAACAGCCTAAGGGAATGTAAGATGACTGTCCGAGATTAAGTGATCTTTGTTCATCTTAGAAATTCTGTTTATATATAGCACCACAGAGCAAACAAAAGTACAGTCACCATGTGCTTTACTGCTCAACTGCTTTTAACTGTAACAAGAAACAGGAAACTGTATTAAGAACAACAGAGCATAGAGTACAGTATATACCATAGATGCAAACTTGTAAACACTGCCATCTACTGGGTGAATACTACTGTAGTTGTTGCATAAAAAATGCATTCCAACAATGAATTCCAGCAGTTCACCCACATTCTCGGATCTTATCTTTTTATTTTCCTGTTTATCTGTTAATTAATTAATTAATTATTAATATTAATATAGCGGTATATAAATCTAAGCGCTATTGCTATTGCTAATAGAGAGCCATGGTGGCGCAGTGGTTAGGATGCAATATTGCAGGCAAACTCTGCCGACTCCCAGTAGTGCGATCCTGATGGGCTCAAGGTGGACTCAGCCTTCTGTCCTTCCCAGCTAGGTAAATTTTATTTTTAGATTGTTTTAGAGTTTTTAACCGTTGTGTTGTACAGCTAACCAGACGTATGTGTTTGTCAGCTGGATGGCTATATAAACATGTATCTATTTATTTATTTTATATTTCCTATTTCTAAATCGTCCCTTTCCATCAGAGATACCCTAAGGTAAATAAATATGTAAATAAAAGTTCTCATTTCCTAACATCTTGAAGTAGACCCTTTAAAAAAAAAAACACCTTTGTGTTTAAAATTGCTATTCACTTTTGGCAATACAGTGAAAATTTGAGTTACTGGACTTTGGAGCCACAGAGTTTGCGTACAGCCAAGCAGATTGCTGCTACGATTCACGGAATTTGCATAATTGTGAGTCCTCTCCCCAATTAGTCTTTTAAAATGAAATTATGGTGCATTGCACCAGATGGATCAATGCCTATATTGTATTGAGTGAAAAACCCTAAATAACGCTACATCCAAGGATTGGCGAACAGCCCTTACAAGCCAAGTGAAAAGTTGATTTTCAAACCTTTGGTTGATTCCAAGGTGAGATAAATATGGCCCTCCGTTTCCTCAGTAAATGTTTTTTTTAGCCTTTTTAATTTTCCCATTTTTTGAAAAAAAAAATTGTAGACTAACAGACACTACTGTTCTATCTACTAAGAAGATGAGAAAATAGATATTAAAGTAGTTGAATGCATTGCCGCCTCCAACTCTGAAGCCAAATGTGGTTCCTAGGATCACATTCACCTGAGCCACGATGGTGCAGTGGTTAGAGTGCAGTACTGCAGGCTACTTCTGCTGACTGCCGCTGGCTCTTCGGCTTTGAAATGGAGATGAGCACCGCCCCCTAGAGTCAGGAACGACTAGCACAGATGTGCGAGGGGAACCGTCACCTTTATTTAAGAGTGAGTTTCTTTGAATGATGTGAAATGTTTCCCCCTTCATTTCTGGCTACCTAGGCTGAGCTGCTGATCGTAAGAAAAGCTATCAACTGACTCATCTGCCTATTATCTCTGGAGATTCTCAATCATCCAGGATGTGGACAGGATTAGAAGATCTACAATTCTCCCTTTGAACTCTTAAAATAGATAAATCTACAATATTCTACCTTCCCTTTTACCTCTCCTCCTCCTCCACTGAAGAATGTAGTACAATTCCAACCAGGCAATGGGTAGTAATCAGGGGAGCTGTGAGTGAGTAGGCAGCTATATACATTTTCTAAATAAATAAATAAATGTACCATTTACATTTATTCAGCCATAGTACCCATTTCTGTCCCAAAGTTATTCTTTGCCAATAAGGGTGATGTTAAAATGTTTGTTTTAGTTCTTTTTTTTTCCCCAGTTAGTAGTTGAATGTTATTTTATGTGTAATGGCAGGCGCAGCATTTAAAGGGTTTAGTAAATGTGAGTAATACCTTTGAGGGTTTTCTGTTTTGATTTTAATTATCCTATATTCTAATTAGTCTCTAAAAGCATAGGAAAATTGAAGAAATTGATAGTTTCTTTCTCTTTTGTCGATCGTGATATAATTGGCTAGGTCTAGAGTGATAGCCAATTCCCCGAAGAGAATCTAAGTTTAACAGGATCACAGAGTTGGAAGGGACTTGGAGATCTTCTAGACCAGGGGTCTCCAACCTTGGTCACTTTAAGACTTATGGACTTCAACTCCCAGAATTCTGGGAATTGAAGTCCACAAGTCTTAAAGTGGCCAAGGTTGGAGACCTCTGTTCTAGACCAACCCTCCTGCTCAAGCAGAAACCCTACATTAACAGAGGGATACAATCAAGTTCAAGGGAGGTACTAATACCACGCTATAAAGCCTTAGTAAGACCACACCTAAAATACTGCATCCAATTGTTGGTCACCATGCTATAAAAAGGATGTTGAGACTCTAGAAAGAGTACAGAGAAGAGCAACGAAGATGATTAAGGGACTGGAGGTTAAAACAT
The DNA here is from genome assembly GCF_028640845.1 of Ahaetulla prasina. NCBI lineage: Eukaryota > Metazoa > Chordata > Lepidosauria > Squamata > Colubridae > Ahaetulla > Ahaetulla prasina. The sequence continues at coordinate 6,385,427 of NC_080545.1, forward strand.
ACGATGAATGGTTGCGGGAACTGGCCCTCGCTAGTCTAATGAAGAGAAGGACCAGGGAAGACATGACAGCAGTCTTCCAATATTTGAGGGGGTCTCACAGAGAGGAGGGGGTCAACCTATTCTCCAAAGCACCCAAAAGCCAAGGCAAGGAATAATGGGTGGAAACTGATCAAGGAGAGATTCAACCTGGAAATAAGGAGAAATTTTCTGACAGTGGGAACAATCAACCATTGGAACAGAAGTTGCCTTCAGCAGTTGTGGGAACTTCATCACTGGAAGCATTCAAGAAGAGACTGGACTGCCATATGTCAAAAATCAAGTAGGGTCTCCTGCTCTGGTGGGGGGAGGATTTTTGGTCGTGACTATTGTTTGGGGCACATGAATATATCCTGTGCTCAAGAAGGGCACAAAATAATCTAGCTGAAGTTCCGTTCTTCATCTGCTTAGATCCAGTTGACGGAATCTTGCCAGACTAAACTTTTACCACTCTTATTTCAATGGATATACTCTAAAGAATTATTATCTTAAATTTCTTCCTCTGTCTCCTATCCAGCTCTGGCCTCGGTTGTCTCTTCTCTCCACCCACCCTTATGAATATGCTCCCTCCTTCTTGGGAAACGGCAGATTCACTGAACTGCTGAATGAAGAGCCAACATACATGTCCCAGGATAATATTTCAGGATCCGATCTGGGTTGGTCACTGGGACCAGAGCAGAGGTGGATTCAGCCGGTTCAAACTGGTTCAGGTGAACTGGGCGCAATCCCATCCTATATCATTGTGTTTTTGATGCCGCGAGAAAAATTGCCATGTTATTTGACATTGCACGCATGCATGGAGTATTAAGAGTATTAACGGTAGTGACAGTATGTGAAGCCCACCTCTGGACCAAAGGTTTCGTCTTCCAAGCTTTTGGACTTGTGCTGAAGTCCATCTTCAGCAAACGTCTCTCTAGCATAGGGTCCACCACACCACCCTCTTCGTCTTTAAGCACCATCTCTCACCATTGTGTGGATTTCCTGGCCACCATTCCAAGTTCTTTGCTATTGTCTTCTTCGGAAATGTTCTTCCAACTTCCCAGCTTAGCTTTTAGAATTCGAAAATACTAACCAGGCCCATCTCTTTGTAAGGACGCAACGTTCTCGGTCGAATTCTTGAGTGTTTCCTGTTGGTAAGGCTCTTGAAAATAAAGCAGGAAGACCAGACTACAATAGGATAAGAATGTCATCAGCCATGTCACTGGAAAAATGGATTATTCTGTTGGCCACAGTTCTTTACAAAGACAAAATGAGATGACATACAACCAGATGCTTGTAAATCTTTCGCGGCCTAGACTTGATTAAAAAAAAACAAAGCAAACAATGAATTGTTTTCCTGTTGGCTGAAGCTAGCGCTTGGTCCAGACTCAAATCAAAGCATTTTATCATGCTCTTCTTACTTCCTTTCATTGATGACTTGGCAGATGTCAAGATAAGGCCGTATCTGGCAAGAAGGGAAAACATTCAAGCCAGATCTTACTAGTGGTTGGTGAAATTCCATCTACCGCTGTCAGTGCACGCAGCCATTCAGAAATAATTAAAATATTTCCTTCTCTTCCATCGTGCCATCTGACTTAAAAATGAGTCCCGTTGCATTCAGTGAGTTCGACTGTCAGCAAAGCAGCCAACAAGCCTTGCTTACTTACTCAAGGAAAAATCGCTGTACATTCCCCCCCCCCCCACTGACCTATATGTCAAGAGTTTTTGGCTGCTGTTTTCCACCTAAATCAGTTGACAACTTCCTTGGTCCTTGTTTAGCGAGTCATAGTCTTATTACCCGAGCCATGGTGGTGCAGTAGTTAGACTGCAGTATTGCAAGCCCACAGACAGGAGTTTGATTTTGATGGGGCTCAAGGTTGGCTCAGCCTTCCGTCCTTCCGAGGTTGTAAAATGAGGACCCAGATTGTTGAGGGGAATATGTAGCATGGAATGGAATGGAATGGAATGGAATGGAGAATGGGAGAGGAGAGGAGAGGAGAGGAGAGGAGAGGAGAGGAGAGGAGAGGAGAGGAGAGGAGAGGAGAGGAGAGGAGAGGGCAATGGAAGGGAAGAGAGGGGAAGAGAAGAGAAGAGAAGAGAAGAGAAGAGAAGAGAAGAGAAGAGAAGAGAAGAGAAGAGAAGAATTGGAAGGGATCTTGGAGATCTTCTAGTCCAACCTTCTGTTCAGGCAGGAAACTCTATACCAGGGGTCTGCAAACTTGGCTCTTTTAAGACTTGTGGACTTTGCTGACTGAGGAACTCTGGGAGTTGAAGTCCACAAGTCTTAAAAGAGCCAAGTTTGCATACCCTTGCCCTTTTATCATCTCTAACAGTCTATGGAGATTCTCAGTCATCCAGGTCATGGTTGTCCCAAAATTGCTTTTTCAAAAGGCAAGTGGATTTTCTTAGTTTTTCTTTGAAGATGTTTCTCTTCTCATCCAAGAATCTTCTTCAGCTTAGAATAGATTAGAATATTGGCCAAGTGTGATTGGACACACAAGGAATTGGTCTTCGGTGCAGAAGCTCTCAGTGTGCATAAAAGCTATCCGGGATAAATCATTTATTTATTTATTTTTATTTATTTTATGTTGTCACAACAGTATATACAATCATCAACATAAACAATAACCTATCATGAGAGAAAAAGCATATATAAGTAAAAGTATAAGTAAAAGTATGCATATAATACTATAATAAAGGGAACAATAGGACAGGAATGGTAGGCACTTTTGTGCTCTTATGCACGCCCCTTATAGTCCTCTTAGGAATGGGGTGAGGTCAATAGTAGACAGTTTTTGGTTGAAGATTTTGGGGTTTTGAGTAGAGACTATAGAGTCAGGTAGTGAGTTCCAAGCGTTAACAACTCTGTTATAAAAGTCATATTTTCTGCAATCAAGTTTGAAGCGGTTGACATTAAGTTTGAATCTATTGTTTGCTCTTGTATTGTTGCGATTGAAGCTGAAGTAGTCTTTTACAGGAAGGATATTACAATAGATGATTCTGTGTGTTAAACACAGATCATGTCGGATCATCAGCTTCTTGGATGAGAAGCGAAACGTCTTCAAAGGAAACCAAGACAGTCCAGCTGCCTCTTGAAAAAAGCACCTTTGGGAGATCTCTGGCACCATCTAACATCCACATCTGCCTGGCCCAGATGGAAGAACTCGATAGGTGGATAAAAAATGCCAAATGCCGATCTGAACATCTGGCTGACTGTGCGACGAACCATAAAATAATCAGCTGACATAAGCCGTGTTGAACTCTATCTTGCTGAGATGGATCCTTCTACCAAGGAATTCTCCCTTTGGCCTCCCTCTAGGAAAAAATAATGCTTCGGATTTTCCTCCTCAAAGCCCAGAAATACAGAGAAATCCTTCTAAATAGCTGTGCAATCATGCAGGCTTTTATTAAAACGATAAAGTCGAAGCTCTTGATTAATGCAGCACAAGCCAGGCAAAAAATCAGAAGACATGCTTCCAAATAATACAATAGTTTATAAAAATAATATTTATTGAATTTCCAAAAGTTAAAATACACAATACAAAAAATAGCACAATATACAAAAACAAAAAATATATATAAAACAAAGACAAACACGTCAAAATTACATGACTCATAACAGCTTTTCCTACATAGGTATCTCTTATCCTATTTAACCTCTGTATACACAGACACAGACTTCAGAGGATAATTAGAACTGCAGAAAAAATAATTGCTACCAACCTGCCTTCCATCGAGGACCTGTATACTGCACGAATCAAGAAGAGGGCCGTGAATATATTTACAGGTCCCTCGCATCCAGGATATAAACTGTTTCAACTCCTACCCTCAAAACGACGCTATAGAGCATTGCACACCAGAACAACTAGACACAAGGACAGTTTTTTCCCGAAGGCCATCACTCTGCTAAACAAATAATTCCCTCAACACTGTCAAACTATTTACTAAATCTGCACTACTCTTAATCTTCTCATCGTTCCCATCACCAATCTCTTTCCACTTATGACTGTATGACTGTAACTTTGTTGCTGGCAATCCTTATGATTTATATTGATATATTGACCATCATTTTTGTTGTAAATGTTGTACCCTGATGAACGTATCTTTTCTTTTATGTACACTGAGAGCATATGCACCAAGACAAATTCCTTGTGTGTCCAATCACACTTGGCCAATAAAAATTCTATTCTATTCTATTCTATTCTATTCTATTCTATTCTATTCTATTCTATTCTATTCTACAGATTCTACTTCTAGGTATCTCTGTAAACCAACATTGTTATCTAAATTATCTTAACCTCTATTCAGAATTCAGTCTCATGACAAAAATCTCCCCTTAAATTTTATGCTTATTCTCCAGCCAGGAATACCGTCTATTCCATATTTGATAATACTCAGTATCTTCCCTCTCCTTCATTTCCATCGATAATCTATCCATTTCTGCACATTCATATTTTTTTTAATTATAATTTGATCCGGTGGGATAATCTGGATGTTTCCAATTCTGTGCTATCACAATTCTAGATGCCGTCAATCTGTGCAATATGATATATTGTATTTTTTTTTCCATTTTCCCTTCCAGAATGCCCAATAGGAATTGTTCCGGGTTGTTGTTGTTTTCTATTTTCTGCCCTGTTATTTCATCCAGCCAGTTTTTTTTAATCTTCCCCCAAAATTTCTTAATCTTAGGGCAGGTCCACCACATGTGGTAGTAGAACATCTTTGGTTTGTGACTACATCTCCAACAATTCGGGGACCTATTTGGAAACATCCTGGCCAATCTTGCTGGTGGCAAATGCCATCTATAAAACATTTTCAGTTCTACAGAGGAATGATTGAGTCTGTCATTTGCACCTCCATAACGGTCTGGTTTGGTTCTGCACCCCAACAAGACAGACACAGACTTCAGAGGATCATTAGAACTGCAGAAAAAACAATGGCTACCAACCTGCCTTCCATTGAGGACCTGCATGAGTCATAAAGAGGGCTGTGAAAATATTTACAGACCCCTCACATCCTGGACATAAAATGTTTCAACTCCTACCCTCAAAACGATGCTATAGAGCACTGCACACCAGAACAACTAGACACAAGAACAATTTCTTCCCGAACGCCATCACTCTGCTAAACAAATAATTCCCTCAACACTGTCAAACTATTGACTAAATCTGCACTACTATTAATCTTCTCATCGTTCCCATCACCAATCTCTTTCCACTTATGACTGTATGACTGTAACTTTGTTGCTGATAATCCTTATGATTTATATTGATATATTGACCATCAATTGTGTTGCAAGTGTTGTACCTTGATGAAGGTATCTTTTCTTTTATGTACACTGAGAGCATCTGCACCAAAACGAATTCCTTGTGTGTCCGATCACACTTGGCCAATAAAAATTCTATTCTATTCTATTCTATTCTATTCTATTCTATTCTATTCTATTCTATTCTATTCTTTTGTACAGATTTTCTTTATAAGCAGCTGACATCGTTAGCGTGTAGTTCCTCTCCCACAATCTATCCCATTGATAATACAATAGTTTATGTAATTAGCTAATATATATATATATATATATATGATTGGATAGCGATGAAAGAGAGATCCAACCTGGAAGTAAGGAGAAATTTCTTGACATTGGGAACAATTAATTGTTGGCACAGCTTGTCTCCCGAAGTGATGGGTGCTTCATCACTGGAGGATTTTAAGAAGAGACTGGACAGCCATTTTTCTGACATTGTCTAGGGGAGGGGAGGGGGTTGGACTAAAACAGCAGTCACCAACTGGTGGTCCGTGAGAATATTGTGGTGGTCCACAGAAAAATGATTTGCATTTTTTATATTGCACTAAATAGTATTTATCTTTTTTTAAAAAAAAAATCATATTAGTGGTCTGCGGGATTTAAAATTATGAATTTAGTGGTCCCTGAGGTCTGAGAGGTTGGTGACCCCTGGACTAGAAGACCTCCAAGGTCCCTTCCAACTTTGTTATTCTGTTATGCTGTTATCCTTCCTTCCTTCCTTCCTTCCTTCCTTCCTTCCTTCCTTCCTTCCTTCCTTCCTTCCTTCCTTCCTTCTCCATCACTGGAGGTTTTTAAGAAGAGACTGGACAGCCGATTATCTGAAATGGTATAGGGTTCCTACCAGCCTTATGATTTCTCTTCTCTTCTCTTCTCTTCTCTTCTCTTCTCTTCTCTTCTCTTCTCTTCTCTTCTCTTCTCTTCTCTTCTCTTCCCTTCCCTTCCCTTCTGTTATCTCTTCTATTCTGTTATCTCTTCCCTTCCCTTCCCTTCCTTTCTCCATTCTCTTCTCTTCTCTTCTCTTCCCTTCTGTTATCTCTTCTATTCTGTTAACTCTTCCTTTCCCTTCCCTTCCTTTCTCCATTCTCTTCTCTTCCTTTCCCTTCCCTTCCCTTCCCTTCCCTTCTGTTATCTCTTCTATTCTGTTAACTCTTCCTTTCCCTTCCCTTCTCCATTCTCTTCTCTTCTCTTCCCTTCTCTTCCCTTCTGTTCTTTCTTCCTTCTTCCTTCCTTCTCTTCCTTCTGTTCTTTCTTCCCTTCCCTTCCCTTCCCTTCTGTTATCTCTTCTATTCTGTTATCTCTTCCCTTCCCTTCCTTTCTCCATTCTCTTCTCTTCCCTTCCCTTCCCTTCCCTTCTGTTATCTCTTCTATTCTGTTAACTCTTCCTTCCTTCCTTTCTCCATTCTCTCTTCTCTTCCTTCCTTCCCTTCTGTTATCTCTTCTATTCTATTAACTCTTCCTTCCTTCCTTCTCCATTCTCTTCTCTTCCCTTCCCTTCCCTTCTGTTATCTCTTCTATTCTGTTAACTCTTCCCTTCCATTCTCCATTCTCTTCTCTTCCCTTCTGTTCTTTCTTCCCTTCTGTTATCTCTTCCCTTCCCTTCCCTTCCTTTCTCCATTCTCTTCTCTTCTCTTCTCTTCTCTTCCCTTCCCTTCCCTTCCTTTCCCTTCCCTTCTGTTATCTCTTCTATTCTGTTATCCCTTCCCTTCCCTTCCCCTCTCCTCTCTTCTCCTCTCCTCTCCTCTCCTCTCCCCTCCCTTCCCCTCCCCTTCCTTTCCCTTCCCTTCCCTTCCCTCCCCTTCGGCTCTGCTCTATTCTTTACTCTCTACTCTCTATTCTACTCTGTTCTACTATATGAAATTGCTGGCTTTTAGTTTGGTGAAGCTTAAGTTTCGAATCTCGTGCCTTAGATATGACATTCTTTTATTATTATTATTATTTGCAGGTTCAAGTTATTGCCGAGTCTTTCTAGTCATTCTGTAGTTTTTCTTTTTTTAAAAAATTCTTTACAAGAAGCTGCATGTCGATTGTGTTACATCGCAAGGCATGTTTAATGCAAAGGACAGGCTTTTCAAATTAAAAGAGGTAGTGGACGTACCGACTAGGAATTAACTCCAATGGAAAGGTCACGACCCCAATCCGGGAAGGAGTCCCGAAGCTGCCCGATTCCCACATCCATCCACTGTTAGCGTCCTGTCAGCTTCTCCAATGGCTTCACTCTGTTCCCTTCCTGTCTTTCTTCTGGACGTTGACTTTGTCACGCTGAAAAAATGGACCCTTGGCTCTAAGTGCCTTTGTACAATCCAGTGACATTTTTCTTCTCCTAAAAAAAAAGAAATCGAGTAACTGCGAGGTTTCCATCTTCCCTTTCTCTCAATGGAGACCCTTGGTTTTCCTTCACTGCTAGCTTTTACCAACATGTTCACAGGGATGACAATGTAGGAGCATTGAGATACACAAACGGATGCCAAAAGGAAGATGGTGGAGAACTATTTTCCTCTGCTAAACAATCTGAATCTGAAACAATGGCGAAGACGCTGAGCTTGTCGATCGAAAGGTCGGCAGTTCAGCAGTTCGAATCCCTAGTGCCGTGTAACGGGGTGAGCTCCCGTGACTCGTCCCAGCTTCTGCCAACCTAGCAGTTCGAAAACACGTAAAAATTGCATGTAGAAAAATAGGGACCACCTTTGCTGGGAAGGTATCAGCCTTCCGTGCGCCTTTGCCGTTGAGTCATGCCGGCCACATGACCATGGAGATGTCTTCAGACAGTGCTGGCTCTTCGGCTTAGAAATGGAGATGAGCACCGCCCCCTAGAGTCAGGAACGACTAGCACATATTTACCTTTTTTAACAATCTAGGTTTGGGAATCCAGGTATTCCTTTTGACCACAACAGAGCCCAAAATTTCTGTTGCTAAAAAAGACAAGCAAGTTTTGCCCTATTTTACGTCCTTTCTTACCATGTTTTTTTTTTAAATATATGTTTTATTGGTACATTTTTTCATTAAGAACATAAAAAAATCCATGTCTATCTGAACAGCGTGTTGGTCTGGGCATAATTAATTTTAAGTAAAGGTACAACAGTAATCATAATCATACTAGTAATCTTAATAAACCTATCGATGTTAATCATAAAATGATAAAACAATTAGTTTGTCCCTCTTGCCATATTTTCAGTACAAATTTTCATTATCTCTTTGAATTCTTTTTAAATTCTAATCTCTGTTTTTGTTAGTTAGCCATTGGTAAAATAGATCCCACATTTAAAAAAGTATTCTGTTTCTTCCTTTTCTTTTATCTTAAGTGTCAATCTATCCATCTCAGCACATTCTAATATTTTTTTATTATTATACTTTCATCTCTCAGGACCTCATCATTTTTCCATTGTTGTGCAAACACAGTTCTTGCTGCCGTTACTACTTGCCACAGTTGTTCAGTGAATCACTGCGGTTGTTAAGTTAGTAACACGGTTGTTAAGTGAATCTGATTTCCCTGTTGACTTGGGCTTGTCAGAAGGCTGCGAAAGGGGAACATGTCAGCTCGGGACTGCAACCGTCATAAGTACATGTCAGTTGCCAAGCATCGGAATTTTTGATCAGCTGACCATGGGGATGCTACAAGGGTCATAAGTATATAAAAAACAGTCGTAAGTCATTTTCAGTGCCGTTGTAAGGTTGCGAAAGGGGATCACGTGAACCGGGGGGTGGGGTCTAGGACAACTCGCCACAGCCGGCTCAACCGCCGAACAATTCGCAAAAGTTACACTAATATCAACGAAATCATAGAATGGAATCATTGGAGAAAGGAAGCCAAAGGAGAGACAAAATGAAATGTGAATGACATAAGTCATTCAACAAGTAAAATTATTGCTTCAAATTATTTTAATTAATTAAATTGCATTGTTGAATTGCCCCTCACCAAGTTGTCCCATGGCGAATTGGCTATGACAAGTTGACCACAACAATTTGGAAGTGGTGAGTTGTCCTATTTGGGAACCCGAGATACTGCAACCATCACAAATACATGCCAGCTGTCAAACATCCGAATTTTGATCGCGTGATCACAGGGAGGCTGCCACAGTCGTAAGTGTGAAAAATGGTCACTTTTTTCAGTGCCATTAGGCCTTCAAACAGTCAGTAAAGGAATGGTTGCAAGTCAAGGGCTACCAGTAAAAATTACAGCTACCTAGAATTAATTTAAATATATGGAAACAGCAAAACCTCTACCTGTGGATTTTGTGGGTTCTTTGATTCTGGAAGTGTTTAAGAAGAGCCAAATCTCAAAAGGGACTTAATTTGGTTTTCCTGGATATCTGAGAGAGTTAGTTTAGATGGCATTTAGATGGCCATGGCGCAGAAGTGGGTTTCAGCAAATTCTGACCAGTTCTGGAGAACCAGTAGCGGAAATTTTGAGTAGTTTAGAGAACCGGTAGTAAAAATTCTGACTGGCCCCGCCCCCATCTATTCTCTGCCTCCCAATTCCCAGCTGACTGGGAGGAAATGGAGATTTTTGCAGTAACCTTCCCCTGGAATGAGGTGGGAATGGAGATTGTACAGTATCCTTCCCCTGGAGAGGGGTGGGAATGGAGATATTACAGTATCCTTCCCCTACCACGCCCACCAAGCCATGCCACATCCACCAAGCCACACCCACAAAACCGTTAGTAAACCATTTTGAAACCCACCACTGCCACGGTGGCGCAGTGGTTAGAGTGCAGTACTGCAAGCTGACTGCAATTTGGCAGTTCAAATCCCACCAGGCTCAAGGTTGACTCAGCCTTCCAGCTATCCGAGGTGGGTAAAAAGAAGAGCCAGATTGTTGAGGGCAAGAGGCCGACTCTGTAAAACCACTTAGAGAGGGCTGTAAAGCACTGTGAAGCGGTATATAAGTCTAAGTGCTATTGCTATCGCTATTATCTATCCATCTATCCATCCATCTATCTATCTATTATCTCAGGTTGACTCAGCCTTCCAGTCTTTTGACGTGGGTAAAATAAGAACCCAGATTGTTGGGGACAATATGCTGACTCTGTAAACTGCCTAGAGAGGGCCGTAAAGCACTGTAATAGAATAGAATTTTATTGGCCAAGTGTGATTGGACACACAAGGAATTTGTCTTGGTGCATATGCTCTCAGTGTACATAAAAGAAAAGATACGTTCATCAAGGTACAACATTTACAACACAATTGATGATCAATATATCAATATAAATCATAAGGATTGCCAGCAACAAGTTATAGTCATACAGTCATAAGTGGAAAGAGATTGGTGATGGGAACTATGAAACGATTAATAGTAGTGCAGATTCAGTAAATAGTCTGACAGTGTTGAGGGAATTATTTGTTTAGCAGAGTGATGGCCTTCGGGAAAAAACTGTTCTTGTGTCTAGTTGTTCTGGTGTGCAGTGCTCTATAGCGTCGTTTTGAGGGTAGGAGTTGAAACAGTTTATGTCCAGGATGCGAGGGATCTGCAAATATTTTCACGGCCCTCTTCTTGATTCGTGCAGTATACAGGTCCTCAATGGAAGGCAAGTTGGTAGCAATTATTTTTCTGCAGTTCTAATTATCCTCTGAAGTCTGTGTTTTTCTTGTTGGGTTGCAGAACCGAACCAGACAGTTATAGAGGTGCAAATGACAGACTCAATAATTCCTCTGTAGAATTGGATCAGCAGCTCCTTGGGCAGTTTGAGCTTACTGAGTTGGCGCAGAAAGAACATTCTTTGTTGTCCTTTTTAATGATGTTTTGATGTTAGCTGTCCATTTGAGATCTTGCGATATGATAGAACCCAGAAATTTGAAGGTTTCTACTGTTGATACTGTGTTGTCAAGTATTGTGAGAGGTGGAAGTATGGAAGGGTTTTTCCTAAAGTCTACCACCATTTCTACGGTTTTGAGTGTGTTCAGTTCCAGATTGTTTTGGTTGCACCACAAGGCTAGTCGTTCGACCTCTCGTCTATATGCGGATTCGTCATTGTCTCGAATGAGACCAATCACTGTTGTGTCATCTGCGAACTTCAGTAGCTTAACAAATGGATCATTGGAGATGCAGTCATTGGTATACAGAGAGAAGAGAAGTGGGAGAGCACACAGCCTTGGGGCCCCTGTGCTAATTGTACAGGTATTTGATGTGATCTTGCTTAGCTTCACCTGCTGCTTCCTGTTTGTTAGGAAGCTTGTGATCCACTTACAAGTCTGTTCCGGTACCTGTAGCTGGTTTAGCTTAGTTAGAAGAATGTCTGGAATGATGGTATTGAATGCTGAACTAAAGTCTACAAAAGGACCCTTGCATAGGTCTTTGGAGACTCAAGATGTTGTAGGATGTAGTGCAGAGCCATATTAACAGCATCATCTGTTGATCTATTTGCTCGGTATGCAAATTGCAAGGGGTCTAAGAGCGGATTCGTGATGGTTTTCAGGTAGGAAAGCACTAGCCTTTCAAAGGTTTTCATGACTACAGATGTTAGAGCAACTGGTCTGTAGTCATTCAGTTCCTTGATGGTGGGCTTCTTCGGCACTGGGATGATGGTAGGGCGTTTGCAGCAAGAAGGAACATAGCACATCTCTAGTGATTTATTGAAAATATGGGTGAAGATGGGGCCAATTGGTCAGCACAGACTTTTAAGCAAGAAGGAGTTATCTTGTCTGGGCCTGGAGCTTTTCCTGGCTTTTGTCTGTGAAATAGGTCCTGCACTTCCTTTTCTGTGATCACTAGGGGTTGTGAACCCAATGAAATGGGGTCAGTTGTAGGAGGCTTGGCTGTTGTTGGTGTGTCTGAGATGGGGGTTGTGGAGATAGGTGGCTGTAGTTTCCTTTCAAACCTGCAGTAAAACTCATTCAGGTCATCTGCCAGTTGTTGATTACCTTCAGCCTGGGAAGGAGGTTTGCCATAGCCGGTGATATTTTTAAGAGTTTTCCACATGTTTGCTGGTTCATTTGCTGAAAATTGATTCTTTAGCTTTTCAGAGTAGCTTCTTTTGCTGCTCTTATCTCCTTGTTAGTGCATTTCTGGCCTGATTGTACAGCATTTTATCACCTTTTCTGTAGGCTTCCTCTTTGGAATGTCGTAGCTGCTTAAGTTTAGGTGTAAACCAAGGTTTGTTATTACTGTGTATTCGCAATTTCCTTGTAGGTACACATAGGCCTTCACAGAAGCTGACATATGATGTTACAGTATCTGTGAGTTCATCCAGGTCTGCAGAGGTATCTTTAAAAATATTCCAATCAGTGCAGTCAAAACATGCCTGTAGCTTTAATTCTGATTCCTCCGTCCAGGTTTTCACTGATTTAATTATTGGTTTTATGGCTTTAAGTCTTTGCCTGTAAGCAGGTACAAGGTGAATCATGCAATGATCAGAGTGTCCTACAGCTGCACGTGGTAAAGACCGATAGGCATCTTTTAGTGTTGTGTAGCAGTGGTCTAGAGTATTCTTGCCTCTGGTGGGACAATTGACATGCTGAAAGTATTTTGGTAGTTCTTTCCTTAAGTTTGCCTTGTTTAGATCTCCCAAAACAATGGCCAGTGAATCAGGGTGTTTGGCTTCAGCCTCCATGATTTGGTCAGCTAGAGTTCGTAATGCCTCATTTACACAGGCTTGTGGTGGGACATAAACAGCAATTAGAAGAAATGAGGAAAATTCACGAGGCGAATAGTAAGGTTTGCAGTTGATAATTAGAGTCTCTAAATTGTTGTCACAGAATTTGTAAATTATGTTAAAATCTTGACACCAGGTTGAATTAAAGCGGTATATAAGTCTAAGTGCTATTGCTATTGCTCCCTTCCAACTACATGACTCTCTGGTGTTTGTTTTTTTCCTAGTGTGAATTATTTTGTCAACATGTTTTTTTCCAAAGCAAAGGAAGGCAGGACAAGAAGCATTGGATGGAAATTAATCAAGGGAGGGAAGCAACCTAGAACTAAGGAGGAATTTCCTAACAGTGAGAACAATCAAATCAGTGAAACAATTTGCCTCCAGAAGTTGTAAATGCTCCATCACCGGAAGTTTTTAAGAAGAGATTAGACAACCATTTGTCTGAAATGGTATAGGGAAGTGATGGCGAATCTTTTAGGCATCGAGTGCTTAAAATGTTGCATGAAAATGTTGCCTGCAAGCGGGCAGTCATCAGGACTGCACTACGGAAAAGCCGAACTTCTGGATTGTAGCGCGCATGCTCACCTGACGATCAGGGGGCTGGTGTGCATGTTCAGACCAGTGATGGGATTCAGCCAGTTCGCACCACTTCAGGAGAACCGGTTGTTAACTTTGTGAGCAGTTTGGCAAACTGGTTGTTGGAAGAAATCGTTAGGGTAGAGAACCTATCCCGGAGGGGCCGGGATAGCTCAGGCTGTTAAGAAGCCTGTTATTAGAACACAGCAGCCTGCAATTACTGCTGGTTCAAGCCCGGCCCAAGGTTGACTCAGCCTTCCATCCTTTAAAAGGTAGGTAAAATGAGGACCCAGATTGTTGGGCAGGCAATAAGTTGACTTTGTAAATATACAAATAGAATGAGACTATTGCCTTATACACTGTAAGCCGCCCTGAGTCTTCGGAGAAGGGCGGGATATAAATGTAAACAAAAAAAAACAAACCGGTTGTTAAATTACTTGAATCCCACCACTGGCTCAGACCGATTTTCGGCACTGCCGGGCGTGTGAAGGGATTGCGCTCTGGAAAAGCTGAACTTCCGGGTTCTGGCACACATGCGCACCCGACAATCAGCTGGCCAGCGCGCATGTGCACGCCGGTTTTCAGCACTGCCGCACACACGAAGGACAGCTGATTGCATGCACGCCAGAAACACCAAAGACAAACAGGCAAGGCCGCACGTGCCGGGTGACATGGTTTCATGTGCCACTCTGGGCACGCATGTCATAGGTTCGCCATCATGGGTATAGGGTCTCCTGCTTGAGCAAGGGGGGTTAGACTAAAAGACCTCCAAGGTCCCTTCCAACTCTGTTATTTTATTATTCTGAATCTTTGCCAGTTTCTCCCTGGCTAGGTAGAACAGTTCTATGAAAAGCTGATGAATAAATTCAAGGTTTTCTCTCTCTCTCTCTCTCTCTCTCTCTCTCTCTCTCTCTCTCTCTCTCTCTCTCTCTCTCCTGTCCTTACGAAAAGGCTGCAGAGAAGTAGCGTTGAGGTGGCCTACAAAACTTTTGCTGAAGGAAATGTGTGTATTTGCGCTACGGAAATTAAGGGCTTTGAATGGAAGTTTTCACTTTCCGCCAACCAGCCGCCCAAAGCCCTATTGTGGGCTGCCAATGTTCCTCCATTGTTGGTTCCGCTTTGAACAACAACAAAACAAGCCTCTTACATAAACCCATTTGCATGCATCTGAGGTTCGAGCGAACCACTTAGCGGCACGGTATTATCCATTAACACTCTCTCGCCACCCCCCAAAAAAAAAAAAGCCGTAAAAATAAACGTCATCCGAAATCACCATGCTAACCGAAGAAAGAAGGGCTCTTAGCACGGTAATTTTGGATCGCATCCCACATCTGTTAAACCAGAAGCAAAAAGGGCCGCGGTGTGGCTCAGGCTGTAAGAAGCCTGTTATTAAAACACAGCTGCCTGCAATTACTGCAGGTTCTAGTCCCACCAGGTCCAAGGTTGGCTCAGCCTTCCATCCTTTATAAGGTAGGTAAAATGAGGACCCAGATTGTTGGGGGGGCAATAAGTTGACTTTGTAAATATACAAATCGAATGAGACTATTGCCTTACACACTGTAAGCCGCCCTGAGTCTTCGGAGAAGGGCGGGATATAAATGTAAATAAATTTTAAAAAAAAATCAGGAGTCCCATCTTCCCCCTCCCTCCATCCCAGTTTTATCTTAACTCTTCCCCCCCCACACTTTTTTTGTTTTTGTTTTTTTTTGCTTTGGATAAAATTTTGCCATTTTCTGAAAGGAAACTACTTCCTACTCCTAAGTAGAGCGTTGCTAAACAGGTGCCCTTAATCCGTTGCATTTTGGGTGGGATGGAGTCTTAACTCCCACGACTTGCAATCCGGCATGATCCACTCAGATTTTGATATGAAATTCAACCAGAGACCCTCCGTGTTGAGAAAGAGTTAGTCTGCTGCAGTGATGAAATCAAATTTCTTTTTACTACCGGTTCTGTGGCTTGGTGGGTGTGGTGTGGCTTGCTGGGCGTGGCAGGGGAAAGGATATTGCAAAATCTCCATTCCCTCCCCACTCCTGGGGAAAGGATATTGCAAAATCCCCATTCCCACCCCACTCTTGGGCCAGCCAGAGGTGGTATTTGCCGGTTCTCCGAACTGCTCAAAATTTCTACTACCGGTTCTCCAGAACCTGTCAGAACCTGCTGGAATTCACCACTGGTCTGCTGTACGAAAGGGATCTATCGAATGTATTGATTTACATATTTATCACTTGGTCTGCAAAGTCTCGGTCTGACTTTAGGAGAAATTCTCTGAATCCATCATATTAAAACAGAGTAACTAGGTAACTTCAACTTATGACAGAGGTGATATTCAGCTGGTTCAGACCGGTTTGTCCGAACCGGTAGTGGAAATCATGGATAGAATAGAATAGAATAGAATAGAATAGAATAGAATAGAATAGAATAGAATAGAATAGAATAGAATAGAATAGAATAGAATAGAATAGAATTGAATTGAATTGAATTGAATTGAATTGAATTTTATTGGCCAAGTGTGATTGGACACACAAGGAATTTGTCTTGGTGCATATGCTCTCAGTGTACATAAAAGAAAAGATACGTTCATCAAGGTACAACATTTACAACACAATTGATGGTCAATATATCAACATAAATCATAAGGATTGCCAGCAACAAAGTTACAGTCATACAGTCATAAGCAGAAAGAGATTGGTGATGGGAACTATGAGAAGATTAATAGTAGTGCAGATTCAGTAAATAGTTTGACAATGTTGATGGAATTATTTGTTTAGCAGAGTGATGGCCTTCGGGGAAAAAACTGTTCTTGTGTCTAGTTGTTCTAGTGTGCAGTGCTCTATAGCGTCTATATACTATAGGTTTATATACTATTAACCTATAGTATATAGGTTGCAATTTAACCCATTTATGGATGTTTTTGAGGCCAGGCGCATGCGTGGAAGGCGTGCGCCCCAGCGAAGCACATGCACGGAAGGCCAGACACATGCGTGGACTCACATTTGCGAACCGGTAGGGAAAGTAAGTGAATACCACCCCTGACTTAGGACCACAATTGAGCCAAAGGTTTTGGTTGTTGAGTGAGACATTTATTAAGTGGATTTCACCCCGTTTTACAACTTTTCTTGCCAGAGCGGTCAAGCGAATCACTTCTGTTGATATTCGCTTATCAGCACCATTTTGCATGTCAGAAGGGAATCGTGTGACTCATGTGAGACAGCAACGGTCATAAATAGGAACCAGTGGCCAAGCGTCTGAATTTTTATCGTATGATCACGGGGATGCCACCGAAGTTGTAAGTGTGAAAAGTGGTCATAAGTCACTTTTTTTTCCCAGCGCCGCAGTAACTTTGAATGGTCACTAAGTGAACTGTCGTAAGTGGAGGGTTAGCTTTTTAAGGTTTGTTGAACTGGGCACAATGTCATAATAATAAAAAAAAAGTCAAATGCATTGTAATAACGGCCACTGCTTGTTGTGTCTGTTCCCCCCCCCCCGAGCCGGGCCCCCTGCCAGAAAGTGACTCGGAAAGTGAGAGGGAAGGGCCATCAGGACTTACCTCGGGAGCACCGGCTTCCCTGGCTCAGCTCCAGGAGCCAGAGGCAGGCCAGGTGGAAGAGATAATGAGGCCTCCGTCCCCTGACTCTTTCCCCCCCCAGGCCATGCCTCCAGACCCAGCTGATGGCAATCAGGCCTGGCTGGACCCTAGGTTTCGTAGGCAGAAGAGGCGGGGCAGGCCTAGGAAGTGCTGAGTCATGGAGCCACATCCCACAGGATATAAAACCAGAGGGGGCTGCTATGCCTCTTCGTAGCAGGCAAATCAACTGCTTAACTAGAGCTGAAGTACTGTTTGTTCCTGGTTGACTCATCAAGAGAGATAACAAAGACACTTGGCAGACGCTTGCTAGTTTGCTGCCAGAGCTGATAGTGCCGGCTAATTAAGTCATCGCTCGGATGGAGGCGAAGGGGACAGAACACTGCTGGAGACAGGAACGGGAAGAAAAATTCCTTCTTCGTAGCTTTCAGAGGGCGCCTTCCCATTTTGAAAATGAGAAACAAGATACACGTAGTGTCTTTAGGTGATTTATTTTGGATGTCTGGATTTATTTATCTCTTACATTATATATTCTGATTCTGCAGGGACTTCTTATGGTTTTATTTCCTTGATGTTTCTTAGCTTTCTTTCTTCCTTTAGGCTTTTTACAGTTTTCATTTACTAGGGCTAAATTAACTATGACCTAACATAAATAACTATGATTTAATGGAACAAACAGAATGTTTTTTTTAAAAAAAAGGTTACGATATTTATGGAAGTTACTTACCAACCACATCTAAATTATATTAGAAGTAACCAAAATATCTTTACGATTCCCCAAGGCAGGTCACAATGTTTCAGGACCCCTAACGTTTGGGAACTGAAAGGTGAAAAATTTGACAAGTTTATGAACGATGACCTATCACTTTGTTGTTGTATGTCTGGACACTGAGAGCTTATGCAGTGGAGACACATTTCTTGCACGTCCAATTGCATTTGGTCAATAAAGAATTCTATTCTGTTCTGTTCCATTTTCTATTCTATTCTATTCTATTCCTATTCCTATTCCTATTCCTATTCCTATTCTATTCTATTCTCTATTCATTCCATATTCTGTTCTGTTCTGTTCTGTTCTGTTCTGTTCTGTTCTGTTCTACTCTACTCTACTCTACTCTACTCTATTCTACTCTACTCTACTCATATTCTACTATACTATACTATACTATACTATACTATACTATACTATACTATACTATACTATACTATACTACATTCATATTCTACTCTACTCTACTCTGTTCTTATTCTATTCTACTGTATTCTCCATTCCATTTCACTCCACTCCACTCCACTCCACTCCACTCCATTCCATTCCATTCCATTCCATTCCCTATTCTATTCTATTCTATTCTATTTTTACTCTACTCTTTTCTGCTGTATTCTACTACACCACACTACACTACACTACACTATATTCTTATTCTATTCTACTCTATACTCCAGTCCACTCCATTCCATTCCCTGTCCTGTCCTTTCCTGTTCTGTTCTGTTCTGTTCCATTCTCTACTCTACTCTGTTCTTATTCTATTCTACTGTATTCTCCACTCCACTCCACTCCACTCCATTCCCTATTCTATTCTATTTATTCTATTTTTACTCTACTCTACTCTACTCTACTCTACTACACTACACTACACTACACTATACTATATTCTTGTTCTACTCTACTCTATTCTCCAGTCCACTCCATTCCATTCCCTGTCCTGTCCTGTCCTGTCCTGTTCTGTTCCATTCTCTACTCTACTCTACTCTTATTCTATGCTGCTTTATTGTAATGTAATCTACTCTTTTCTTATTCTTATTCTATTATATATTCTCCATTCCATTCTACTCCATTGCATTCCATTCCTTATTCTAATTCTATTTTCATTCCATTCCCGATTCGTTTCGATTCGATTCTTTCTCTATTCTATTCTATTATTTTCTATTCTCAGTTTGGAAGCTGAAAGAAAATCTGATTCCCGGTGTCATTTATTGCTTGAAGCTTTACCTAACCCCTAAGAGCAGAAAGTTTGTTCCAAAACTAAAGGTTGCCCTATCTCTGAACCTGTGAGAAACTGCTATGTCCATATTTCCGTTCCTTGGTCTATTTTGAGGTCTTATTTTGGACCTCCGTTCTGCCGCCTTGTGAAAACCTTCGGAGCATAAGGCACACTGCCTTTGCCAAACCGCTCGGCAACCCCATGCTATGTGATTCACGGTTGAAAAGGAGTTACTTTTATTGTGGCATTTTGGAAACAGTCTGTTTTGTAGTTCCTGGGAAGCTTAACGGGGATCCTTCAAGTAGAAGATCAATAATGCAGGCAAGCTCATCTGGAAAAAGGAAGTAGGCCTCCCTCTATCCATCTTCGTCTGCAGGAAACAGGCACAGGAGGGTGTTAAACTCTTAGTTCAGCCAAGACGTGGTGAAGCTTGGCCACTTTAAATGGAAATACTTTAGGGTATTCACCTCATTCCTCGGTTCTTTCCTATTTATGATAGCTACATGACAAATTGGCCTGGGTCTAAAGAGGAGCTTCAGGCAGAAACTGGGGGGGGAGGGGAGAGGAACTTTCTGAGGTAATCTCTAAATTAGCTTCTGTTTATCGGGCCACGCTTTAGCCCAAGGAATCCCTGTTGAAAGTCAAAAATATATTGAGGAAAAGAATGTTCCTTTATGGTGACGGAGGAGTTTCAATTTTATAGAACGTTTTTTAGTGGACGTCACTGAATTCTGTACATTTGACACAGCGGTGGGGCTGCTGGGGGGTTCGCAGGGGTTTGGGAAAACCTCTAGCTAAGACTCTGTGCAGTTCAGAGAACCCCCCAAATCCCACTCCTGGCTGGTCCGGACCGCCAACACCCCGCCCCTCCCAGGAGTCCCCATGGCGCCTGTTTTGGATGCAGGTAAGTGCAGGGCGTGTGAGGAGGCTTGGGAAGGCCAGAAACAGGCCCATTTCTGGCCTCCAGAGGGTCTCTGGAGCCTGGGGAGGCTGTTTTTGCCACCCGGAGGCTCGAAGGAAGCATCATCAGGGCTAGGAGGGAGTGTGGTTTGCTCTCAGGATTACCTGTACACCTTTGTGCGACACAAGCAGCAGTGGGTTTCACATTATGTTACTACCGGTACACTGCACATGCGCACACTCGCTTCATGCGTGTGCATTGTGTGCCTGCCTTCCGTGCATGCACCCACCCTTCCGTGCATGTGCTTTGCTTGCGTGCGTGCCTTCCGCGCATGTGCCAGCCTCAAAAATGTGCCTAAATAGGATGGCATATAGCTGGGGCAGGTGGGCATGCCCACCTGCGATTTCCACTACCGGTTCGGGTGAACCGGTCCGAACTGGCTGAATACCACTTCTGAACACATTGTTGTGGTCCACCAGCTTCCTGCGCAACTGGCAGCAGAGTTGGACAGTGAGGAGGCTGGGGAGGACAATGGGCCAGTCCTGGAGTCTGGGGAAGGCCCAGATGAGGGTTCTGCGTTGGAGGCAGAGATGGGGCCAGGGTCATCTGAGAGTGATGTGCGGACTCCAGAGCCTCCAGAGGTGGACAACAGAGAGGCAGAGGAACAGGAAGAGCCTGTTCCTAATGCATGCATGCAAAGAGCTGCCAGAAGGCAAGAGCAGCTAAAGCAAAAAGGATGACTTGGGAGTAAGGCCAGGAGATGATTGGCCCCTCCCATAAGGCTTAAAAGAACAGCAACGGCACTTGGGTTCTTTGTAGGAAAGCCACGTTGCTACAATTGTTGGCATCTCCTGTGTCTGAACTGCATGACACTTTGCCAAGAAAAGCCTTTGGCAGGTTGCCAAAGAAGACAAAGGTTTGTGATAAGGCCGAAGGACTTTTTCTGAAGGACTTTGTTTTGGAATTAATTTGGACTAAGCTGAGAATGAAGTAATTCTCAGCTGTTCTAATAAAATATGTTTGTTGTAATAACTACTTCACAACCCACAACCACAAAGTGACACCAGTTGTGGTGCTTCCGACTCAACCCCAATTTCCAAATCATTCTTGAATCATTGCCCATGGGAACCCGATGGGTCACTTTTCAAACGAAGACAAGATGCGTCTTTTGCCGCGAAGGCTCTTTTTCTGATGACAGTATGGAAAAGGAAAGCCATTAAAGAGGAAGTTGAGTTTGGCAGATGATGTTATTAACTATTCCAATCAGAGGAATGAAATCAGCCAACGGAAGGCCTGCTTCTTGGTCGTTCAAATGCCAGGAAGTCATCGAAAGATTACACTACTAACCAGAGCATACAAAACATTTGCTAGACCAATTCTTGAATACAGCTCGCCTGTCTGGAACCCACACCTCATTTCGGACATCAATACAATTGAGTGTGTCCAGAAATATTTTACAAGAAGAGTTCTCCATTCCTCTGAAAACAATAAAATACCCTATCCCACCAGACTTGGAATCCTGGGCTTAGAAAATTTAGAACTCCGCCGCCTTCGACATGACCTGAGTTTAACTCATAGAATCATCTGCCAGAATGTCCTTCCTGTCGAAGACTACTTCAGCTTCAACCGCAACAATACACGAGCACACAATAGATTTAAACTTAAAGTGAACCGCTCCAATCTTGAGTGCAGAAAGTATGACTTTAGTATCAGAGTTGTTAATGCCTGGAATGCACTACCAGACTCTGTGGTCTCTTCCCAAAATCCCCAAAGCTTTAACCAAAGACTATCTACTGTTGACCTCACCCCATTCCTAAGAGGTCTGTAAGGGGCGTGCATAAGAGCACCAGCATGCCTACCGTTCCTGTCCTAATGTTCCCTTTGGTTGTATCCAATTCGTATGGTTATTTCATGCTTATACTTATATATACTGTTGTGTTTGACAAATAAATAAATAAATAGAAGAAGCGAAGTTCTGAACTTCAAATGACTCAGGGAAGCGTCTTCGCAAAGGCAGCCGCAGGAGGCTGAAGCTAAGAAAGGAACGGTTCTTGTCAGACGGCAAGCATTTGCATAATGTGCAGCTGAAACAAAGCCCTGGAGAAGTCCTATTTCATGGCAATCGCAAAAGAAAAGAAATCTGTAAAGGGAGAAAAAGGTTTCCACGGGCAGCATTTCATGAGCAAAAGTTGGCTTTATTAAAAGGGAAGGAACGTTTACGGAGACCTAAAAGCCACTAGGAATCATACACAGGGTAGGCTTCATTGTTTTGTCCGTGCTTAATTGGGATTTTTTTTTTTAATCTTCTGGAATGGCTCAGCTTTGTGGCTACACCGAGCCAAGCTGTTGGCAACCTAAACAGAGTTGGACCACATAAATGTGTCAATGGGAAACACCAGGAGTCTTGATGTCTATGGAGGTTCTTGGACATCTAGGTCAGGGTTGTTCCAAAGTTGCTTTTTTTTTTCCAAGAGGGGACTGGACTTTCTGGTTTTTCTTTGAAGACCTTATGTTGTGACCCAGGCCCAAGTAGTTATTACAACAGACATATTTTATTAGAACAGCTGAGAATTACAGCTGGGAAACTCAGTCAGTGTAAAAACAAACAAACTTTATTAGCACAGCTGAGAATTAACTCATTCTCAGCGTAGTCCAAACTAAATTAAAGCAAATTCCTCCCAACACAATTCTTTAGTTCTATCACCAACCTTGGTCCAATTAGGCAACTTTCTTGGCGAAAGTTCCAAAGACGCCGATACGAAACAAATGCAACAAGACAAAGCTATCAACATTGTTTTCCGGCAAAGAGCCCAAATGCCGTTGTTGGTCTTTTAAGCCTTATGGGAGGGGCCAATCATCTCTTGGCCCTACTCCTGAGTTGTCCTCTCTGCTTGAGCTGCTCTTGCCTTCTAGCAGCTCTTCTCATGTGTGCATTAGGAACAGGCTCCTCCTGTTCCTCTGCCTCACTACTGTCAGCCTCTGGAGGCTCTGGAGTCCGCACTTCACTCCCAGATGGCCCTGGCCCCACCTCAGCCTCTGACGCAGAGCCCTCATCCGGGCCTTCCCCAGCCTTCAGGACTGGCCCCTGTTCTTCCTCAGCCTCATCACTGTCCGACTCCGTTGCCAGCTCTGCAGGCTGCTGGCGGATCACAACACCTTTCACTTCTCATCCAAGTAGCTTCTTCAGGTCCTTAAAAAGAAAAATAGCTTGCAATATTGTTTTTTTAAGAGCTGAAGAAGATTTTTGAATGAAAAGCGAAATGTCTTCAAAGAAATATATGTTATATATATGTTTACATATTATATAATCTTTTTGTGTGATGCTTGTGTATATTGTTATGACAAAATTAAATAAATGAATAAATAAATAAATAAATAAATAAATAAATAAATAAATAAATAAATAAATAAATAAATAAATAAATAAATAAATAAATAAAATAATGGATACTGCTATCGTGTCCCTAGTAGTTTTTACTTTCTCCCCCACCTACTGTAATCTGTAAATAGTTTTTGTAGGGATGCCAGTGAATGAAGAAGACCTGTTGTGTAAAATAGATTTCTATTTAATTAACTTTTTATCCAGACCAAGATTCTGGTAATTTTCAGTTTCGGCAGGAAACTGTAAGGACTTATTTTGAATCGTGCAAGATGCAAATATTCAGTTCAATATTTTATGAAGGAGCTGCGCCAAAGAATTTAAGAAAACATTTCCAGCTGGGTAAATGCTTTTGGATTTTATTTAACCAAGGCTGGAATACAGTTTGGGGAAAAAATTAATGTGAAACCAGTAGTAATATTCCTTTAATCAAATGTAACTGGAATGCAGTGTTTCGTTGTGGAGCCCAGTAAAACTCAGGTATAACTATTGCATTAAAGCTGAAATAATAAATAGGTATTTTGATATATCCCTGATGCCTGAACAATATTTGCCTTGCAGTGGGAAATTAAAGATAATACTGTGAAATAAAGCAGTATCTGTTGAAGATGCTCCACTTGGGGTCATTAAAGGGAGAGGAGAGGAGAGGAGAGGAGAGGAGAGGAGAGGAGAGGAGAGGAGAGGAGAGGAGAGGGAAGGGAAGGAAAGGAAAGGAAAGGAAAGGAAAGGAAAGGAAAGGAAAGGAAAGGAAAGGAAAGGAAAGGAAAATGTGGGAAGGAAAGGGAAGGAAAGGAAAGGAAAGGAAAGGAAAGGAAAGGAAAGGAAAATGTGGGAAGGGAAGAAAAGGGAAGGAAAGGGAAGGGAAGGAAAGGGAAGGAAAGGAAAGGAAAGGAAAGGAAAGGAAAGGAAAGGAAAGGAAAATGTGGGAAGGGAAGGAAAATGTGGGAAGGGAAGGGAAGGGAAGGGAAGGGAAGGAAAGGAGGGGCGAGGAGAAAGGGAGGGAGAGGGAGGGAGAGGGAGGGAGGAGGAAGAGGAGAAACGGATGGAGAGAAAAGAGAGAGAGAGAGAGAAAGAAAGAAAGAAGGAAGGAAGGAAGGAAGGAAGGAAGGAAAGAACGAAAGAAAGAAAGAAAGAAAGAAAGAAAGAAAGAAAGAAAGAAAGAAAGAAAGAAAGAAAGAAGAGTAGCCCCATGGTGAGATATTTGGCAAATAAATTTAACAAAATAGATAAATAAATGTTGCTGTTGACTTCAGAATTGTTGTGAATAAGACATCTGGCAAAGAAACGGAGACCTACTCATGTAGAGGCATTCCTCCAAAGCCAACATGGCAACTGGGATCGTCTCCCCCTTTTTCATGTGCGTGCTGTGTTCAGTGGAGTAGGCCTCGGAACTCCTAGCCGTGATCCCCAACCTGTGAATGCCGGTGCACTCAACATGCTAGCAACTATATGAAACCTGGACTTAACGCTGGTTGAACTAGCGCTGGTTGCAATGGTTTTTTTTTTTAATTATTATTTGCCTGTTGCAAGATTTGGCTTTTCTGGGGTACACAGATAGTCCTCCACTTATGACCACAGTTGAGCCCAACATTTCTGTGGCTAAACGAGACATATTGTGAAGTGAGTTTTGCCCCCATTTTGCAACCTTTCTTGACACAGTTGTTAAGCCAAATCGCTGCGGTTGTTAAGTAAAGTAACTCGGTTGTTCAGCGAATCTGGATTTTCCCCTTTGACTTTGCTTGTCAAAAGGTCATGAAAGAGGCTCATGTGAGCACGGGACACTGCGACCGTCATAAATGTGAGTCGGTTGGCAAGCATCTAAATTTTGATCACACGACCATGACGCTATGCAACGGTTGTAAGTGTGAGAAACGGTCATAAGTTGCTTTTTTTTCCAGTGCTATTGCAAGGGTCACTAAACCAACTGTTGTAAAGTTGAGGCTACCTGTATCTCTAAGATCTATTGAACCTTATTTCTGAATAGACAGGTGTTGTACGAACGGCCTTCTACAGTGACGAAGGCTTTCCTAATTTCCATGGACAGAAGTCTCACAAATGAACCACCTCTGTCTGGGGAAGAGACAACCAAAAATATTTATTTTTCTTCAGCAGTTTAGGAGTCAGTTTCTTGGACATTACATGGCAAAGCCATTTTCAATAGAATAGAATAGAATAGAATAGAATAGAATAGAATAGAATAGAATAGAATAGAATAGAATAGAATAGAATAGAATAGAATAGAATAGAATAGAATAGATGGTGTGGCATGGCATGGCATGGCATAGCATAACATAGCATAGCATAGCATAGCATAGCATAGAATAGAATAGATGGCGTGGCATGGGGTGGGGTGGCGTGGGGTGGAGTGGCATGGCGTGGCGTGGGGTGGGGTGGCGTGGCGTGGGGTGGCGTGGCGTGGCGTGGCGTGGCATGGCGTGGGGTGGGGTGGCGTAGGGTAGAATAGGATAGGGTAGGGTAGGATAGGAAAGAAAAAAGAAAAAGGAAAGGAAAGGAAAGGAAAGGAAAGGAAAGGAAAGGAAGGAAAGGAAAGGAAAGGAAAGGAAAGGAAAGGAAAGGAAAGGAAAGGAAAGGAAAGGAAAGGAAGGAAAGGAAAGGAAAGGAAAGGAAAGGAAGGTTAGGGAAGGAAAGGAAAGGAAAGGAAAGGAAAGGAAAGGAAAGGAAAGGAATTTGAAGGAAGGAAAGGAAAGGAAAGGAAGGAAAGGAAAGGAAGACAAGGGGAGGAAAGGAAAGGAAGGAAAGGAAAGGAAAGGAAAGGAAGACAAGGGAAGGAAAGGAAAGGAAAAGAAGGAAGGGAAGGGAAGGAGGAAGGAAAGGAAAGGAAAGGAAAGGAAAGGAAAGGAAAGGAAAGGAAAGGAAAGGAAAGGAAAGGAAAGGAAAGGAAAGGAAAGGAAAGGAAAGGAAAAGATGGCATGGCCTGGCATGGCATGGCATGGCATGGGATCAGTGGTGGGGTTCTACCAGTTCACCCTGTTTCGGTCAAACCAGTAGTGCAGCAACAGGAGGCTCCGCCCACCTGCCCAGACGTCATCACGGATGCTCTGCACATGCGCAGAAGCGCCGCACACTCTCACATTTCCAAACCAGTAGCGAAGGGAAGTGAAACCCACTACTGGATAGGATAGGACAGGATAGGATAGGATAGGATAGGATAGGATAGGATAGGATAGGATAGGATAGGATAGGATAGGATAGGACAGCACAGGATAACAACTTTATTGTCACTTTGAATGTACACTAATCGGCATACATTAAAATGAAATTTCATTGCATACAGCTCTCAAAAGGTCACCAACTCCAATATACACTACTACATCACTATGACAAAGTAAATAAATACAAAAGTATACATATACCCACATACACATATATATGTGACAGAGAGAAACAGCACAGTCTAGTTCAGATGTTTACATATACGTGGCGAGAAAAAAGAATCCTGAGAGTTTTCAAGATGGATGGCATAAGGAACAAAGCTGCTCCAGAATATGGTAGTCCTGCTATAGCTACTTCAAAGCTACTCCCAGAGGGGAGCGACAGAAACAGGCCGTAAAGTGGGTGTGTGGGGTCTCTAACAATGCTTCGAGATCTAAGCTCATAGCGGTATATAAGCAGTATCCTGAATGACGGGAAGCCAGCTTCCTATAATTTTCTCCACTGTCCTCACCACTCTCTGTAGGGGTTTTCTATCTGAGGAACTGCGGCCGCCAAACCAAACAGGGATGCAGTTTGTTAAGACACTTTCATTCGTGCCTCTGTAAAAAATGGCCAGGACTGAAGGAGAAAGATATGTTCTCCTCATCCGACGCAGGCCATTGCAGGCACTGGTTTTCACACTTCACTGTGGTATATGTCTAAAATTTGGCTTTGGTTCTGAGCTCTCCTGTTGACTTTTTTATTTATTTTTTTTAGAAATCATGACATCCCTTGCTATATGTCTTAACAAGCCTTCCTATTTCTTTGTTTCTTTTTCTTTTCAGAATTACCCTACGGCTGGGAGAAAATTGACGATCCCATCTATGGCACTTATTATGTGGAGTAAGTTTTTCAAACTGTTATTAATTGCCTGTTAATCCGGTATCAGCTATGGTTCAGGTCCCATGTGGCACTTCAGGTCAAAAAGAAAGTAGTCCATGGTGGCTTTCCTTGCTCCTGGACACCTTAAGATGGGACAGAAAATAGAAGGCCCAACTGAAGAAAAAAAGTAATACGATATAATCCTCGAATTACGACCACAATGGAGCCTCAAATTTCCGTTGCTAAGCAAGACGGTTGTTCAGTGAGTTTTGACCCATTTTTCTTGCCATGGTTGTTAAGTGAATCACTGACTGGGGCGGTGGCCTAGAGGTGGAGCTCTCACCTCACAATCAGGAGGCTGTGCGTTCGATCCTAGGTAGAGGCAGATATTTCTCTCTCTGGGCACACTGAGAATATATCTGTAAAAAATGGCCAGGACTGAAGGAGAAAGATATGTTCTCCTCATCCGACGCAGGCCACTGCAGGCACTGGTTTTCACACTTCACTGTGGTATATGTCTAAAATTTGGCTTTGGTTCTGAGCTCTCCTGTTGACTTTTTTTATTTATTTTTTTTAGAAATCATGACATCCCTTGCTATATGTCTTAACAAGCCTTCCTATTTCTTTGTTTCTTTTTCTTTTCAGAATTACCCTACGGCTGGGAGAAAATTGACGATCCCATCTATGGCACTTATTATGTGGAGTAAGTTTTTCAAACTGTTATTAATTGCCTATTAATCCGGTATCAGCTATGGTTCAGGTCCCATGTGGCACTTCAGGTCAAAAAGAAAGTAGTCCATGGTGGTTTTCCTTGCTCCTGGACACCTTAAGATGGGACAGAAAATAGAAGGCCCAACTGAAGAAAAAAAATAATACGATATAATCCTCGAATTACGACCACAATGGAGCCTCAAATTTCTGTTGCTAAGCAAGACGGTTGTTCAGTGAGTTTTGACCCATTTTTCTTGCCATGGTTGTTAAGTGAATCACTGACTGGTGCGGTGGCCTAGAGGTGGAGTTCTCGCCTCACAATCAGGAGGCTGTGCGTTCGATCCTAGGTAGAGGCAGATATTTCTCTCTCTGGGCACACTGAGAATATATCTGTAAAAAAACAACAGCTCCACATTGGTGACAGGAAGGGCATCTGGCCAGTACACTCAGCTCCATTCAGTTGCCCAGACTGCATCCCGCAAGGGATTATGGGGTCGTTAAAAGAGGATGGTTGTTAAGTGAATCACTGCATTAAGTTAGTAACATGTTTGTTAAGTGAGTCTGGTTTCCCCATTGACTCTGCTTGTCAGAAGGTCGCCAAAGGGGATCACATGACCCTGGGATACCGCAACCGTCATAAATGTGAGTCAGTTGCCAAGCATTTGAATTTTGATCACGTGACCATGGGGTGCTGCAATGGTCATACGTGTTAAAAATAGTTATAGGTCACTTTTTTCAGTGGTATCTTCAAATGGTCACTTAAATGAATGGTTGTATGTAGGGCAGGGGTATCAAACTCAAGGCCCATGTGGTTGGATGTGGTCGGATCTGGCCCATGGGGCCATCCTGGTTTACTCAACGCGAAGAGCATTGGGCCAGCGTGGCTTCGGCCCGGTCTACCCAATGTGAAAAGGAAACCCAAGCAGTTTGGGGAGTGGCTTCAAGATGGCCACGCCCACCCAGTCAGCCACACACCCCTGGTCCCCCCGAGGTCAACCACAGCCCTCATGCGGCCCTCTATGAAATTGAGTTTGACACCCCTGATATAGAGGAAGTTACTCGTAACGCTCTTTTCAAGAGTGTTTTCCGTTGAAAAAAGTTACCTATTTTTGCACTCTTGCCATCTCATATTATTTATCATTTATTTGATATGGTCACCCAATTCTAGCGCTGTGCGGCTCCAGGCAGTTGGCTGTGAATGAAACTCCAGTCATGTGTCCGCAAAAATCTGAGGAAAAAAAAATCTGTTTTTCTGAAAAATGGCCAGACATACTGTATCTCAGGAAGATCTCTCCAGAAAATAGAAGGTTCCACAGAAGGTCTTCAGGGCCTCATCACTAATGTTGTTTAAGGAAGGTCCTCAAAGAATACTCTTCTATTAGAGCATGTGGGATGGAAAGATATCACTGGAGGTCAAGAGTTCTTGCCGATACCCGAATCCCATACCTTTCATGAAGGAATATCAGCATCAGTTGTCTTCTAGTACAAGGGACTCCAACCTTGGCCACTCTAAAACTTGTGGTCTTCAACTCCCAGAATTGGAACTGAAGTCCTCAAGATGCCAAGTCTCCAATCTTGGCAACATTAAGACTTGTGGATTTCCAACTCCCAGAATTTGGGAGGTGCTTTTTCAAAAGGCAACTGGAACTTCGTTTTTCCTTGAAGACGTTTCGCTTCTCATCCAAGAAGTTTCTTCAGTTCTGAACTGAAGGAGCTTCTTAGATGAGAAGCGAAGCGTCTTCAAGGGAAAACAAAGTCTAGTTGTTGTTGTTTTGAAAAAACACCTTTGGGACAACCATGAGCCGGATGACTGAGAAACTCCATAGACAAATTCTAGGAGTTGGAAGTCCAGAAGTCATAAACAGTAAGATTGGACTCGTTGTAGACCCTTGTTTTACTGCATGAGGACTAGAAGAGTTGCAGCATCAAATTGGAGCATTCTGCTGTGACCTAGGCCCAAGTAGTTATTACCAGACACAGTCGATCCTAAACAAACATATTTTATTAGAACATAATAAATTAGTAATTAGAATTACTTCATTCTCAGCTTAGTCCAAATTAATTCCAAAACAAAGTCCTTCAAAAACAGTCCTTCGGCCTTATCAAAAACCTTTGTCTTCTTTGGCACCCTGCCAAAGGCTTTTCTTGGCGAAGCATCACAAAGTTCAGACACAGGAGACGCTGACAAGAAACAATTGTAGCGACGTCGCTTTCCTACAAAGAGCCCAAGAGCCGTTGCTGCTCTTTTAAGCCTTATGGGAGGGGCCAATCATCTCCTGGCCTTACTCCCGAGTTGTCCTTTTTGCTTTAGCTGCTCTTGCCTTCTGGCAGTTTGTAGCATGCATGCACTAGGAACAGGCTCCTTCTGTTCCTCTGCCTCTCTGCTGGCTGTCTCTGGAGGCTCCAGAGTCCATGCATCGCTCCCAGATGGCCCTGGCCCCATCTCTGCCCCCGATGCAGAGCCCTTGTCTGGGCCTTCCCCTGACTCCAGGACTGACCCATTGTCCTCCACAGCCTCCTCACTGTCCGACTCTGCTGTTAGCTCCGCAGACTGCTGGCGGACCACAACACCGAACCTTCTCAGGGGACAAAATATCCATCCTAGAAAAGGCAGTGGTAGACCACTTGTGTATTTTTCCTAATAAGCCAACATGGAGGAGTTTTTGAGATCCTTAGGAGTTGAGTTTGGCTTAAAGTAAATTATTACCTCATTTCTGTATAGATATGTGTTATGCAAATGGGCTATTTATCATTCTAACGTGAATTTAAAAGACTGTTGTTTTACTGTTTGGTCTCATTTCATCTTGGTTTCTTTTTCTGCACACATTCTTGTGTTTCTTTGTAATTCTGTTAGTTTTTTAAAAAAAAAAATTCTTGAAGCTCCGTCTTATGGAAACTTGTCTATTGAAAGGCAAAAGAGCCCTGAAGAGATTTTGTACCTATTGTAAGATGCTACTAGAAGTTGGATCTTCTAATAAATCTGTCCCGGAGTGAAATGCTCCCAGTTTGGACCGGGTCACCTGATCCGGTAGCGATGGCGGTGGGTAGCTCGGAGTACTGGTAGCAAAAATCCCACCCCCATGCCCAGCTGAGCCGCGCGATCATCAGAAGGTTTTTTTCTTTACTTTTAAAAGCATATTTTCTTCGGCCGAAAAAATGCTTTTAAAAATAAAAAAAAGCCTTCTGATGATCGTGTGACTCAGCTGGGATCGTCAGAGCAGCCTTTTAAAAACATTTTTTCTACAATCTCTTCGGCTGAAGGGGTGTAGAAAAAATGCTTTTAAAAGGCTCCTCTGACAATCCCAGCTGAGTTGCCTGATCGTCAGAGGCTTTTTTTCTTTTAAAGGCAAAAAAAATGCTGTTAAAAGAAAAGCCTCTGACGATCAGGCAACTCAGCTGGGTTTGTCAGAAGAGCCTTTTAAAAGCATTTTTTCTACACCCCTTCATCCGAAGAGGTTGTAGAAAAAATGCATTTAAAAGTAAAAAAAAAAGTTGGCCATGCCCACCCAGTCACATTACCTCCACCACCAAGCCATGCCCAGAGAACCGGTAGTAACAAATTTTACATTTCATCACTGATCTGTTCCATGTTTTCCCACAAACTATAGACAGGAACACATTCATATTCTAACATCAGGACAGAGATGGTATTCAGCAGGTTCTGACCAGTTCTGGAGAACTGGTAGCAGAAATTTTGAGTAGTTTATAGAACCGGTAAATATCACCTGACTGGCCCCATACCCACCTATTCTCTATCTCCCGAGTCCCAGCTGATCGGGAGGGAATGGGGATTTTGTAGTAACCTTCCCCTGCCACACCCACCAAGCCACGCCCACAGAACTGGTGGTAAAAAAAATGAATCTCACCACTGATCAGGGAACGCCAAACTTGGCAACTTTAAGACTTGTGGACTTCAAGTCCCAGAATTCCTCAGCCAGCCATGCGGAATTCTGGGAGTTGAAGTCCAAAACTCTTTAAAATATCAAATTTGGAGACCCCCCCACCCCCGACTTACATGGCAATTTAACCCAGTCTTAAAAGTGCGTTTAAGTTAGTCACAGGGATCTTTTAAACTAATCCTGCAGTCGCTGAAGCGCCTTTGCAAAATAACGCTTTTTTTCCCCCGCCAACGTAAATCCTGAAAATGCTTGCCTTTTGTTCTCCCTCCAAAAATATAACTTAAGAGCACAATTTAGGCCGGCAGAAAGCTTCTCCTGATAAGTGGAGCAAAAGAAAAAAATTGCAAAAATAAAATAAGTGAAAAGGAGCGAGGGGTGAGAGTTGTTAATGCAACTCTGGGTTAAGATAACCTCCTTCGTGGCATTAAACCTATTTTACAAATTCCCACTATATGCATTTAGGAAGGAATTGTTAGTGTCAAGAGAAGCATGGCGTGGTCGCTTTTATCCTGCAGTATTAGACTCCAAATATGTAGTTTGGGAAGGAAAATGGGCAGCTCATGTCATCCAAAGATTTTATGTTAAAAAAGGGACAGCAAAATCAAAGGTTAGAATGAATACCCTCTAGAATGCCAAATAGATTTATTTTTCTTTCTGTTGACAACAAATTTCCTTGCAGACACAATGGAATGGAGTGGAAGGGAAGGGAAGGGAAGGGAAGGGAAGGGAAGGGAAGGGAAGGGAAGGGAAGGGAAGGGGAATTTGGAAGGGAAGGGAAGGGAAGGGAAGGGAAGGGAAGGGAAGGGAAGGGAAGGGAAGGAAAGGAAAGGAAAGGAAAGGGGAATTTGAAGGGAAGGGAAGGGAAGGAAAGGAAAGGGAAGGAAAGGAAAGGGAAGGAAAGGAAAGGAAAGGAAAGGAAAGGAAAGGGGAATTTGAAGGGAAGGGAAGGGAAGGAAAGGAAAGGAAAGGAAAGGAAAGGAAAGGAAAGGAAAGGAAAGGAAAGGAAAGGAAAGGAAAGGGGAATTTGAAGGGAAGGGAAGGCAAGGCAAGGGAAGGGAAGGGAAGGGAAGGAAAGGAAAGGAAAGGAAAGGAAAGGAAAGGAAAGGAAAGGAAAGGAAAGGAAAGGAAAGGAAAGGAAAGGAAAGGGGAATTTGAAGGGAAGGGAAGGGAAGGGAAGGGAAGGAAAGGAAAGGAAAGGAAAGGAAAGGAAAGGAAAGGGGAATTTGAAGGGAAGGGAAGGGAAGGGAAGGGAAGGAAGTAAATAGATGGGGAAGGGAAAGAAGGAGGAAAGGGGAGGGAAAGGGAAGTAGTGGAGTGGAGTGGAGTGGAGTAGAACAGAGCAGAGCAGAGCAGAACAGAACAGAACAGAACAGAACAGAACAGAACAGAAGATAGATACAGCTACCACTCATCAATGAAAGAATCAATCATTGAATCAACCAAAGCTAGTTTTCTATAGGATCGGGGCGGGTTTCAAAACCCGTCGCTATCGGTTCGCTCATGGGCGCGCACAGAAACATCCGGGTGGGTGGGCGGAGCCTCCCGCCACCGCCACTACCAGTTCGCCCGGTAGAGTCAGCAACAGACTATTATTAGATTCTAATCCGAAGGATTAATCATAGAACATAGAATAATGGAGTTGGAAGGGACCTTGGAGGTCCGCTATTCTGACTCCATACCATTCTGAACAATTGTTTGTCCAATCTCTTCTTTAAAAGTGTTGGAGCACTGACAGCTTCTGGAGACGAGCTAATCCATGGGTTGAATGTTCTCACCGTTTCTTCTTAGTTCTAGGTTGCTTCTCTCTTTGGTTAATGTCCACCCGTTGTTTCGTCTTCTGTCTTCAGGTGCTTTGGAAAATAGCTTGAATCTCACGTCTTTGTTGGAGCCCCTCAAGTATTGGAAGACTGATATCATGTCTCCCCTAGTCCTTCTTTTCATTAAACTAGACATACCCAATTCCTGCAACCGTTCTTCGTATGTTTTAGCCTCCAGTCCCCTAATCATCTTGGTTGGTCTTCTCTGGACTCTTTCTAGAGTCTCAGCATCTTTTTTAAATTGTGCTGAACAGAACTGGATGCAGTATTCCAGGAGTGATCCTATTAAGCCTTTGTAAAGCAGGCCTAGAACTTCATGTGATCTTCACTCTATCCATCTGTTAATGCCGTCTAGCAAATTGTATTGGCTTTTTTTGGGCTGTTGCTGCACACTGCTGGCTCCTGTTTAAAGGATTGTCCACTAGGACTAAGGGTGGCTCAGTGGCTAAGACACTGAGCTGGTCGATCGAAAGGTCGGCAGTTCAGCGGTTCGAATCCCTAGTGCCGCGTAACAGGGTGAGTTCCGGCGACTTGTCCCAGCTTCTGCCAACCTAGCACGTAAAAAATGCAAGTAGAAAAATAGGGACCACCTTTGGCGGGAAGGTATCAGCGTTCCGTGCGCCTTTGACGTTGAGTCAGGCCGGCCACATGACCACGGAGATGACCTCGGACAGCGCTGACTCTTCGGCTTTGAAACGGAGATGAGCACCGCCCCCTAGAGTCGGGAATGACTAGCACATATGTGCGAGGGGAACCTTTAGCTTTACCATTAGGACTCTAAGATCCCTCTTGGAGTCCTGTTTTATTTCTATGCAAGGAGTAAAAAACAGAAAGTAAAAAAATCTTTTCAAGATTCAGAATGAACAAACAAAGCGTAAAATCTTCAGAAATATCAGACCGATGTCAGGCACGGGAGCCGACAATGACAATGGATAGAGATAAAGACATATTTTGTATTTGGTTATGGTTTGCTATTAATCCGCCTTTTTTTTGTTTTTGGTCTGCTGTTTATAAATATTACCTGGATTTTTCCAAAGCCACAATCTATGTGTTCTCCAAAATTCTGTACTGAACACAAACGCCTAAGCGTTACATTTTTTAAAAAATTTTGTCACAACATTATATACAGGAACATATATTGAAAGGAAACAATAGGACAGGAACGGTAGGCACTTTTGTGCACTTATGCACGCCCCTTATAGTCCTCTTAGGAATGGGGT
Organism: Ahaetulla prasina; assembly: GCF_028640845.1. Taxonomy (NCBI): domain Eukaryota; kingdom Metazoa; phylum Chordata; class Lepidosauria; order Squamata; family Colubridae; genus Ahaetulla; species Ahaetulla prasina. Next base: position 6,420,430 of record NC_080545.1, read on the forward strand.
GAGGTCAATAGTAGACAGTTTTTGGTTAAAGCTTTTGGGATTATGGGAAGAGACCACAGAGTCAGGTAGTGTATTCCAAGCATTAACAACTCTGTTACTGAAGTCATATTTTCTGCAATCAAGTTTAAAGTGGTTAACTTTTTCCTTTTGGGAATTATAACGGATTGTACAGGGATTGAGACTAAATTGATTCTGAATTTAATAACAGCAGCAAGACTGTTGATTGGACAATACTGGAAGAAAGAAGAGGTACCTACAATAGAAGAATGGATACTGAAAGTCATTAATTTGGCTGAGATGGCTAAAATCTCAGCTTTTTTAAAAGACAATACGCAGGAAAGATATTTAATTGAATGGAAAAAATGGATTGATTATCTACAAAACAGATATCAGATTAAGAAATATCAGGTTGCCTTTGAATAATTAGAAAGTTATTTTATGTAATGGGGAGGGGGTTGGGAGATGAAAAGCTTTGGATGTGGTTATTTGGATTGGAAGGGAAAATTTTATTCTATGTTTGGTTTATGTATAACAATACCTTGTGATTGACCCGGGAAGCCGGGGGGGGGAGGGGGGAAGGGGTTTTTTTGGGAGGGAGGGGGGGGAAAAGGGGGAAAATGTTTTTGTTTTTTAAAACTCTTTCAATAAAAAAAAAAGTTTAAAGTGGTTAACATTAAGTTTGAATCTATTGTTTGCTCTTGTATTATTGCTATTGAAGCTGAAGTAGTCTTTAACAGGAAGGACATTGCAATAGATGATTCTGTGTGTGAAACACAGGTCTTGTCGGAGTCGGCGGAGTTCTAAATTTTCTAATCCCAGGATTTCAAGTCTGGTGGTATAAGGTATTTTGTTGTTTTCAGAGGAGCGGAGAACTCTTCTTGTAAAATGTTTCTGGACTCGTTCAATTGTATTAATGTCAGAGATGTGGTATGGGTTCCAGACAGGTGAGCTTTATTCAAGAATGGGTCTTTTGTTTATTTTTCTCTTTGTTTATTTATTTATTTATTTATTATTTGTTTATTTTACTCTTTTAAATTTGCTAACAAATATTTTCGAGGGAAAGGGCCACTAATTCCTGATAGTCAACAAAATATAATGGTAACAATCAACGTACAATTACATCTGCAGCTAGCCCTCAACTTACGACCACAATGGAGCCGAAAATTTATGTCGTTAAATGAGACATAGGTTAAGTGAGTTTTGCCCCCATTTTACGACCTTTCTTGCCACCCTCGTTAAGGGAATCACCACAGTTGATAAGTTAGCCACACGGTTGTTAAGTGAATCTGGACTTTGCTGGTCAGAAGGTTGCAAATGAATCAGTTGCCAAGCCACTGAATTTTGATCCCGTGATCCTGGGGATGCAGCAAAGGTTTTAAGTGTGAAAAACGGTCATAAGTCACTTTTATCTGTGCCTTTGAGCGGTCGGTAAATGAACTGTTGTAAATCGAGGACTACTGGTACACCCTGGGATTGCAGCCGGATTGTTATTTCCAGCATTTTACAATTCGCTTTTTTAAAAAAGAATGAAAGGAGAGAACTAGTGTTGTGCCTCGTCCTCCCTCCTCTCCTCAGCCGGGCCCCTCCTGTCGCCTCCCGGGCCTGCTATCAGATTCAGAGTCTGATAATGAAGAGGAACAGCCTGGCATGCCTCCAGCCCCCAGCCCTGGCCCCATGCCTGGACAGAATGTCAGGAATGAACAAACAAACCTCACTCCTACAGCGTGTGAGCAGGGAGCCAGCCACGTGCGGGAATTACCAGCAGCAGATCCAGAGGAAGAGAATTCACAGTGGGAGGATCCCCGCTTCCGGAGATCTGAGAGGCGATGTCAGCAGAAGGAAGGGAGGAGCAGGCCTGGATAAGTGCTGAGTCATGGAGCCACACCCCACAGCCTATATAAAGGATCGGCTTGAGTCAACCAACTTTGAGTCAAGCAAAGTCTCCTTTAGTTTGCTGAAGTCACAACTTGATTCCTGCCTGCCCTGAGAAATCTGAAAGGAATTTGGCAAAGCTGCAGAGGCTTCGTGGCCACGCTTGATACGGACTTCCTAGACCCGGTCATCGGAGGGGGAGGGGGACACGACAACTGGTTTGTTATTTGTACCAACTCTTTCCCTCACTGAAAGGCAACTAAGTTAGTCTCGAGAACTTGGGAAAGCAACCAGGCGTATCATGCGTGTATGTCTATTTGTTGTTGGCCTATTTCTAAACAAGCCAAGTACACAACGGCTTCTTTGGAAGCTGCCTGATTGCCAGAGGTGGGATTCATTTACTTTCCCTACTGGGTCGCAAATGTGAGCGCGCCAGTGGTGGGTTGACCCCGGTTTGGATCGGTTCTATAGAACCGGTAGTGAAACCCGTGGGAGTCTCCGCCCACCGACCCAGATGTCATCATAGGTGATCTGCATATGTGAACCGGTAGTAAAGGTAAGTAGAACCCACTCCTGGAGCGTGCGCACGTCTGTGCATGCACATGACCTTCTGCACATGTGCAGTACTCAGGCATTACATCCGGGTGGGTGGGCGGAGCCTCCCACAATCGCTGCTACCTTTTCGCCCGATCCAGAGGCAACCGGCTGATGCCTATTGGATAGCAAGAACAATTCTCTCTAATGTGTTTTTTTGCCAATCAAATCTAGACTTCCTGGTCTCTAAGATTTATCCGAGTTCTCCATCAGATAAATCCGGTAAATCCATCCTGTGATTTACTTTGATACTCTCGACTATTAATGCTTCATATGTAGGAGAAGGAGTGGTAGAACCTGCGGGCGGAGTCAAAAGAGGAATAGGTCTAGAATCTCTACGCATTCATAAGTCCAACCTCCCCCCTTGAATTCTGTGGATCTTTATCTAACCCCTATCAGTTGAGCAGATTCCTGTTCATAGGCTTTTAGCAATGAAGTACTTTAATTGAACCTTCACATGAGAATCTGGTCTTTCATGCCTGATACTTTAGCTCTTTCTATTTGTCAGGGTATAATGAGTTAACAGCTGTAAGATGATGGGAAGCTGTAAGCGGGCGCAGCCGAAAGCTGATGCAATAGAATGAGGCAGTAAAGTTAAGAAGCTGGGTCAGAAGCTGCCTATATAAAGGAATCCATTAGAGGACGTTCCTTCTCCTGGAGCCTTCTCCTCCTGTATTGTACTTCTTGTTCTCTCGTCGTGTGTATCATTGCTCTTCGTTGTATCTGCAGCTGTAAAGGAAAGGAATAGAATAGAATAGAATAGAATAGAATAGAATAGAATAGAATAGAATAGAATAGAATAGAATAGAATAGAATAGAATAGAATTTTTTATTGGCCAAGTATGATTGGACACACAAGGAATTTGTCTTGGTGCATATGCTCTCAGTGTACATAAAAAGTAAATATACCTACCACGCATAAGTTTGCAAATATTTCACTGTAGATAAAACCACTGTTAGTTATACTAAAAGGCCCTGTGTGGTGGGTGCTGTGTTTTGCTCCTGGGTTTATCTCAGAGTACTAGTTACGCTGCCTAAACTCTGACACTATTGCCTTTGGAGGCAAAGCTACTTATGTGTATCATTGACATGTAATTGTTTTTTCACGCCTAATTAAGCCTTGAAGGTGCAACCCTGTGATATAAATTCATACCTGTCGTTCAGGTCAGGATGTCGTGACATGACAGGCGTGACACGACTGACACCAGCAGATCGTTTTCATCCGTTGTGTCATGACACCCCCGGCTCCTTTAATTGGCACCAGAAAGTAGGCCTCTTTCTTGAAGTCCGGTCAATTCAGGTTTTCGCGAGGCGGTTTTTTTATTTTGTTTTGTTTTGTTTTTTTGAAAGGTTGACAATGGGTTTCTTTATCTTTTCAGCCACATAAATAGGAGGACCCAATTTGAAAATCCTGTTTTGGAAGCCAAAAGGAAGTTACAACACCGTACCATGCCCAACGCAGAACTTGGAATCAAGCCTTTGCCGGTCCAAAGTTTCCGAGGTACACTATTATCTCAGTGTCCACAATTCAAACGGGACCAATTCTGTTTAGTTTGGTGTGATAGCTGTGACACGGTTTTGAAAACGTGAATATATATATATAGGAAACCTCTAATTTTTTTTCCCTCCCAAAATATATATATACATATTGAAAGATTGTAGCTAATTATCACAGTTCCTAAAATTCCAAAACTAGTAGGAATGGAGTATAAGTACGGGTTTAAATAGCTTTCTTAAATGTTGCCATGGTAAGCTTTTCTAACTCAACATGGGAGGGTGGGGGATTCTTTTCCAGTCTATTTAAAACAAAGCTATAACTGGTTATCTGGTAAGATTTGTTTTGCTAGACAGAATGAGAAAGAGCTAATTCAAAATAATAGTAAGAAGGTTATCCAGATGCAACTAGAGACGGATTGTTGAGTCCCAAGGGGAGCAGCATACGCCATCTTAGGTGGCAAAATCACACAATTGTGGTTAACTAAAGCCCCACTCTGTCTTTTTTATAGCAAAGAGGAAAGAGTGACTTCCAGTGGGTAGATAACAACAGCAGTAGCACTTATATACCGCTTCACAGTGCTTTTACAGTCCTCTCTAAGTGGTTTAGAGTCAGCATATTGCCCCCAACAATTTGGATCCTCGTTTTATCATCAGGACGGATGGCTGAGTCAACCTTGAGCCAGTCAGGACCGAACCGCTGACAGTGGGCAGAATTAGCCTGCAATACTGCATTCTAACCACTGTGCCACCATGGCGGAGATAGCAATAGCGCTTAGACTTATATACCGCTTCACAGTGCTGTTACACCCTCTCTAAGTGGTTTACAGAATCAGCCCATTGCCCCCAAACAATTTGGGCCCTCATTTTATTGACCTTGGAAGGATGGAAGGCTGAGTCAACCTTGAGCCGGCGAGAATTGAACTGCTGGCAGTGGGCAGAATTAGCCTGCAATACTGCATTGTAATCACTGTGCCACCAGGGCGTTCTTGGAATGATCTCAGTTGGTTCTTTTGGGTCCCGTTGTCCTCCATACACAACTGATACTAAATTGTGTGTGTTCTCTTTTTCCTTTACTTGCAAAAATGGAGGGTGAGAGAAAGAAGGACCACGATTGGCACAGGGGGAGGGGGAGGGTCATTCATTCTTTCCAAACTCCAATTGCGCACAGGAGAGACACTGATCTGGGGACCAAGACCAGCTTTATTTATTTGTTTTAGATGACCTAAGGGGAAAAAATGTTTTTCTTTCTTCTTCTACCCCCTGTCCTAGTTCTGGTCAAATGTCTGATCTACACAGATCTTAGAAACCAAATGGCAACTTGGGTAAAAGGCATAAGACATTCACCTGGTCTTGGTTATCTGAAATGATAATAGCAATAGCACCTGGATTTATATTCCACTTTACAGTGCTTTACAGCCCTTTCTGAGCGGTTTACAACGTCAGCCTATTGCCCCCAACAATCTGGGTTCTCGTTTTATCGTCCTCGGAAGGATGGAAGGCTGAGTCAACCTTGAGTCAATCAGGATCGAACTCCTGACAGTGGGCAGAGTCAGCTTGCAGTACTCTATTCTAATCACTGCACCCCCACGGCTCTAGAAATAAGCGTAGGAGTCTTGTGGAAGAATTTTTCCACAGGTTAATTCCACAGTAAATGGACCACCCTAGCAAAGGACGCGATGGCTCAGCGGCTAAGACACTGAGCTTGTTGATCGAAAGGTCAGCGGTTCAGCGGTTCGAATCCCTAGTGCCGTGTAATGGGGTGAGCTCCCCTTACTTGTCCCAGCTTCTGCCAACCTAGCAGTTCGAAAGCAGGTAAAAAAATGCAAGTAGAAAAATAGGGACCAGCTTTGGTGGGAAGGGAACAGCGTTCCATGCACCTTTGGCATTTAGTCATGTCGGCCACATAACCATGGAGACATCTTCTGACAGCACTGGCTCTTCGGCTTTGAAACGGAGATGAGCACCATCCCCTAGAGTCAGGAACGACTAGTACAAGAGGAACCTTTACCTTTAGCAAAGGATGGAAAAAGCTAAGCAGATACAGATCTGCTTGGCATTTAAGTGGGAAGCCATCCAGGTGTAGGTATCTATAAACCTACAACAAGAAGGCAGTGATCCATGGATGCGAACATTAGCAAAATGAGTATCAACCCAGATGTTGAGCTCCATTCAAGGAACTCTTTCCTTCTTTTTTTTTTTAACCTTACCTCTTGAGCTTAAGTTGAGAGAGATTTTATTACCTTGCCTTGCCAACCAGTGCGAGGCAGGGGTGAAATCCTCTGAAGTCTGCTACTGGTTCTGTGAATCTGCTACCAAGCATGTGCTTTGTGCGCATGCGCGCCTGAGACACACCCGCGCAGCGCTAAAAAAGGAACATTCTGAAGCCTTCCATGTCTGCAAAGGTAAGTAGAACGGCGAGGGAGGGGGAATCTGCTGTGCCACGCAATTTAGAAAGCAGGAAATCTGACGATTTTAGCTAATATAAATCGCGCATCACAGCTGATTGTCGCCCAGCTGATCGTCGGAAATACCAATTCGCCTGAACCGGTAGCATTTTGTTACTACTGTTCGCCCGAACCGGTCCGAACTGGTAGCATTTCACCTCTGCTGCGAGGCGACTCGATGCTCTGTTTGGTGGGAGAATGAACAATGCATATGTTATCCATGACTAAGTTAATGCACGCAATGGAACAAAGGGTGATTAACAGTCTGTATTGGTGCAGAGATTATTGACCTAAGACTCTACGCAAAGAATGAGGCTTCTTCTCCTTTATATCAGTAGACAACGCCTCTTCAACCTTACCTAGGCCCAAACATGTTCACCCGCGCCTTGCTCCTCAGAGGTCTCGCAGTGTGAGCGACCTGTCTCAATATCGGCGGGAAATTGCTGGAATGTACAGGCTGTATGGTACGTCCGAGTGCTGCTATTTACCTGGGCTGCACTTTTATCAAAAGTAGTGTGTTGAATTCTTTGCGCCCCCCCTGGAAAACAAAAACAAAAACAACCCCGAACACCTAGCTTTGGTTTTTTGTTTTGTTTTTTCACCACTTCCCATGATTTGATCACTTCTTGAAGCACCGGTTGATCCTCTGAGGTTTACCCATTTGCCGCCCTTTTCAAGGGCTCCCTCTAAAAGTGGATTCCTGGAGGGTTGAACCGGCCAGAGACTAAAACTCACGCTTGCGGAGGGATGAAAAACGTGCTGAGACGAACACGCACGTCCTAACGAGTGCATGCAGTCCCCCTTTGTGTGATTGAGAAGTCCGTCTTCCAATTGTTTTTGCAAATGATTTTTTTTTTTGACGCAATAATTTGATTAAATTGAGAAGTCACCGTCTGGCCAGTTTCTCACCCTTTCCAAAAGTCCCAACTCTGAATGAACAGAGAATTCATTAAGAGTCCGAACGGGAGGCTACTTTAGATAAACAAATCCTACCCTTGCTGGTTGATTTAGCTTGACGTAGAAAAAAATAATAATCATAACAACTCACTAATATCCTTGGTTCTCTCAAAACGCTTGCACTTTTACTTTGCTTCGACTCGTACAAACGCCACTTTGTCCCCGCTGCTGCTTTCGCTGCAATGTGTGAAGCCCAGCTCTTGCGTGTGTCTGTGTGCGCGCGTGTCCACAACCGCGGGGAGCAACCCAAACGTCTCATGTCTCCCTTTGTGTTGGCTCATGTAGAAAAACCCCTCTTCACCCGGGACGCCTCCCAGCTGAAAGGTACCTTCCTCAGCACAACCCTCAAGAAAAGCAATATGGGCTTTGGATTTACCATCATCGGTGGGGACGAGCCCGACGAATTTCTCCAGGTGAAGAGCGTCATTCCGGATGGGCCGGCGGCACAAGACAGCAAGATGGAAACAGGTAACAAGCCCACAGTTGGCGGTTTTATGTGTTGTTGTTGTTGTTGTTGTTGTTGTTATTATTATTATTATTATTATTTATTAGATTTTTATACCGCCCTTCTCCCGAAGGACTCAGGGCGGTTTACAGCCAAAGATAAGAACACAAGCAATATACAATTAAAACAAAATTAAAAAACGTATTAAATAATTGGCCGAAATTTAAAACATTTAAAATCTAAAAAACCCTTAAAATTCATCTAGAAATTTAACATAATTTAAAATTTAAAATTTAAGCCAGCCCCGCGCGAGTAAGTAAATACGTTTTCAGCTCGTGGCGAAAGGTCCGAAGATCAGGCACTTGGCGCAAGCCAGGGGGAAGTTCGTTCCAGAGGCGTAGGAGCCCCCACAGAGAAGGATCTTCCCCTGGGGGCCGCCAGCCGACATTGCTTGGCGGACGGCACCCTGAGAAGTCCCTCTCTGTGTGAGCGTACGGGTCGGTGGGAGGCGTGAGGTAACAGCAGGCGGTCCCGTAAGTGTTTAGTAGTCGGCAATATATATATTGCATTCTGCACCTCTGCAGGAATGTGTGTGTGTGTGCGTGTAGACATGTATGTATATATGTGTGTGTGTGTATGTATATGGGTATGGGTATGTGTGTTTGTGTATTTGTATGTGTATGTATTTATAGGTATGTATGTATGTGTACATTTATGTATATATATATATGCAGTGGTGGGATTCAGCCAGTTCACCCTGGTTCACCCAAACCGGTTGTTAACTTTTTGCACAGTTCAGCGAACTGGCTGGTCCCGCCCCTTGCCCCTCCCCTCCCTGTCATTCCTCCCCTGCCTTGAAAAAGGCAATGACAGGGGAGGGAGACTCGCTCTGGGTGGGGCAGCACCTTTGTTGGTGCAGATGGGCATGCATACCTTGGTCGCTCAAGAAGAGACACAATGTTGTGACTCCAGCCCCCGAACCTGGCCCCATGCCCGAAAGTGACTCTGAGAGTGAGGGGGAAGGGCCGGTAAGGCTTACCTCAGGAGCACCGATTCCTTTGGCCCAGCTCCAGGAGCCAGAACAAGACCAGTTGGAGGACATAATGAGGCCGTCATCCCCTGATTCCTCCCTTCCCCAGGCTACGCCTTCAGACCCAGCTGATAATAATAATAATCAAGCTTGGATCGACCCACGCTTCAAAAGATTAAAGAGGCGGCGTCATCAAAGGGAAGGGTGGGGCAGGAGCCCCACCCCACAGGATATATAAGGAGCTTTGGGACTGCTCTCATTCCATGGGAAGCAAAAATTAGCTGAACCGTTTCAAAGAGAGCTGAAAGTCTTGCTACGTGAGTCATTTGTTTGAACTTTGGCAGGCAGCTGCGATTTCTCTGCCAGGACTGATAAAAGCCATAAATCCACTGGCTGAAGGCCAGCTCGTGGGTCTGAAGTGGGGAAAGAGACAGAACACACAACCTGCTCTCCACCCCGAAACACTGGCCTGTCACGTTCATCACTGCAGCTGCCTCATGGCCTGCCCAGTGACCCAACCCGCACCGCCACTGCCTCTGCTGCTCTTACTACGTCATGACTGAAGTGGCCTGCATGTTGTTCTCACAGCGCCTTGCGCAGCACAGTGAAATTTAGTGCGCTTCACAATGGAGGAAATGGGGTCCCCTCCTCCTCCTGGAGCCTATTACAACGCGACCCTGCCTCCACTTGCCCCTGGCAACAGCAACTGTGTCAGCTGCAGCTGAGTCAGGTCAGCAGGCAGGCTATGAGGCAACAGTGACAAATGCGTCAGGCCAATGTCTCAGGGCAGAGCAGGTCGTGCGTCTCCCCAAATGACCGACGCGTGCGTGTCCATCTGCACCAACAAAGGCTGTAAGTAGCCACTCACCATTTCCTGCTGCAAAAATCTTTTTAAAAAAACCCTGACTGTCAGGCAGGAAGACCCAGGAAGAGATAGGTGCCTGCTGTGTCCTCTCTCACCTCTGTCCGAGTGATGGCTTAATTAGCCAGCACTATCAGCTCTGGCAGCAGAATAGCCAGCGTCTGCCAAGAGCCTCCGTTATCTTCCACGACGCTGGTGAGTCACTCAGAAACAAACTTCAGCTCTTAATCAGTGGATTTGCCTGTTACAAAGAGACACAGCAGTTCTCGTTGTCTTTTATATCCTGTGGGGTGTGGCTCCATGACTCAGCACTTCCTAGGCCTGCCCCATCCCTGCTTCTGTTGTTCCTGCCTCTCCTGCCTACAAAATCTAGGGTCCAACCAAGCCTGATTGCCGTCAGCTGGGTCTGAAGGCATGGCCTGGGGGGGGGAACGAGTCAGGGGACGGAGGCCTCGTTATGTCCTCCACCTGGCCTGCCTCTGGCTCCTGGAGCTGAGCCAGGGAAGCGGGTGCTCCCGAGGTAAGTCCTGATGGCCCTTCCCCCTCACTTTCCAAGTCACTTTCTGGCAGCAGGCCCGGCTCCAAGTCACTTTCTGGCAGCAGGCCAGGCTCCAAGTCACTTTCTGGCAGCAGGCCCGGCTCGGGGGGCGCAGACACAACAGTGCCGGAGAATCAGACCCAACTGCTTCTCTCCGCCGCAGTGCTTCCTAGATGGCTTACAGCTCCGAGCCCAAAGCGGCGAGATGAGAGGGCTGCCTTGAGCGCAAATGTACCCCAATGAAGGCGGAATGCTGTTACAAAGGCAACTACAGGGATGCTTCGCTCTCACACTAAGGCTCTGGCCATTGCCACCGCCACTTCGCCCCGCCTGCGCCACCCCACCTTGCCGTGAGTGATGTTGAGTTGGCCACGCCCACTCAGTCACAGGAAAAAAACCCAACCACAGCTACCCAACTGGTCATTAGGGAGAACTGGTTGTTAAGTTACTTGAATCGCGTCACTGTGTATATTTATGTGTGTGTGTGTACTGTATGTGTATGTATGTGTATGTGTATTTGTTTATATGTGTATATTGTATGTGTATGTATGAGTGTGTGTGTGTGTGTGTGTGTGTGTGTATGAGAGGTGGGATTCACTTACCTTCCCTACCGGTTAACAAATTCTGCGCATGGGCAGTAGTTGTGCATTACGTCCGGGCGGGTGGGCGGAGCCTCCTGCAGTCGCCCCTACCAGTTCATGCGATCCGGACAGAACCGTCTGAATCTCACCACTGGTGTATATGCATATGTGATCCCCTTTTGTGACCTTCTGACAAGCAAAGTCAATGGGGAAGCCAGATTCACTTAACAGCCGTGTTGCTAACTTAACTTAACTGCAGTGATTCACTTAACAACTGTGGCCAGAAAGGTCACAAAGTGGGGCAAAAGTCATTTTAAAAATGTCTCACTTAGCAACAGAAATTTGGGGCTCAATTGTGGTCGTAAAAGGCAAGGACTACCTATAATTACAATTTTAGTTCTTCTAAGTTATGCCTGCAGTTGAATCCTTCATTCTCATCTGGAATTCCAGTCGTGAAAGCGTTTATTTATTTATTTATTTTATTTATTTATTTATTAAATTTTTATACCGCCCTTCTCCCGAAGGACTCAGGGCGGTGTACAGCCAGGATAAAACTCAATATATATACAATTAAAACCAAAATTTAAAACAAAGCAAATTGCAAAAAAAGGCCGATATTAAAATTTTAAAAATTTATTTAAAACCCTAAGACAATAAAACCCAATTTAAAAAAGTAAAAACTATTATGCCAGTCCCGCTTGAATAAATAAATATGTTTTTAGTTCACGGCGAAAGGTCCGAAGATCAGGCACTTGGTGTAAGCCAGGGGGAAGTTCATTCCAGAGCGTCGGAGCTCCAACAGAGAAGGCCCTACTCCTGGGGGCCGCCCGCCGACACTGTTTGGCGGACGGCACCCTGAGAAGACCCTCTCTGTGGGAGCGTACGGGTCGGTGGGAGGCATAAGGTAACAGCAGGCGGTCTCGTAAGTACCCAGGTCCTTTGTTGCCCCAGAAGGATTCAGTATTTCTGACTAAACATAAACATAAATCTGTAATAGGGTCTCCTTCTTATTATTTTTTAATGAGCTAATTAATCGATATCTATTATCCATCCTTATTTCCTCTAAAGAGTTGGTCTGTATATCAGGGTCTTTTAATCTTTCCACCACCTCAAAAAATGCAGTGTATTTATACTGATCCATATACTGCAGTTCTATAGTCCTTTTTATCTTGTTACAAACGTACTACAATTCTTATATTTCTGAAAGGAAGTTTCAGAAGAATGATCCCAGCTTTTATTAATATTGTATTACTCCGAGAATTGAACTCCCTTGTCCTTTGTCTGTAATTCTTTTTGTTGCTGTCTTATTCAACTTTAATTTTCATTCAGTCTGAGTTGTCTGCAATGCCAGAATAATACCAGGGTGTCTCCATTTTATGTTAAGCAAAATCTTGATACGAACTTGTTGCTTGGACTTCAGAGTTATTGGATTTAAATCCCTAGACGGTTGCACTTTTATTGCATTTTTTTTTCCTAAGCTTCACCTGCCTTTCTTTCGGATCAAGCCAAGGGACATATTTTCTGTACGCTGTTGAAAACTTCAGATAAGCCTCAGTTTGAAATAAGACGTTTGAGTATTGTAAGAACTCATGATTTTCTAGATTCGTGAGAAAACTAATTAATATGAATCAAGAGTCAAATATTATAAAGAGAGCCAATGGTTTCACTTCGAATTTGCCAAAGAAATTATCTTTAGATAAGCGCTATATGTATTGTTGAGGGACATGTTGGCTCAGTGGCTAAGACGCTGAGCTTGTCGATCGAAAGGTTGGCAGTTCAGCGATTCGAATCCCTAATGCCATATAACGGGGTGATCTCCCGTGACTTATCCCAGCTTCTGCCAACCTAGCAGTTCGAAAGCACATAAAAAATGCCAGTAGAAAAATAGGGACCACCTTTGGTGGGAAGGTAACAGCCTTCCGTGTGCCTTTGGCATTGAGTCATGCCAGCCACATGACCATGGAGATGTCTTTGGACAGCGCTGGCTCTTCGGCTTTGAAACAGAGATGAGCATTGCCCCGTAGAGTCGGGAACGACTAGCACACATGTGTGAGGGAACCTTTACCTTTATATATAGATATACATCAAAATTCATGCTTATGGAGAAAGGGGGGAGGGGGGGAGAGAGAGAGAGAAAGAGAGGTTAGATAGATAGATTAGATTAGATAGATTAGATAGATAGATAATGATAGATTAGATCGATGATAGAATACATAGATAGATAGATAGATAGATAGATAGATAGATAGATAGATAGATAGATAGATAGATAGATAGATAGATAGATAGATAGATAGATAGAATGGATGGATGATAGAATAGATGATAGATAGATAGATAGATAGATAGATAGATAGATAGATAGATAGATAGATAGATAGATAGATAGATAGATAGATAGATAGAGATGGGTGGATGGGTGGATGGGTAAGTGGATAGATAGATAAATAATGATAGTTAGCTAGCTAGATGACAGACAGGCAGGCAGACAGAGAGAGAGAGAGATGGGTGGGTGGGTGGGTACATAGATAGATAGATAGATAGATAGATAGATAGATAGATAGATAGATAGATAGATAGATAGATAGATAGATAGATAATGATAGCTAGCTAGCTAGATGACAGACAGAGAGAGAGAGAGAGAGAGATGGGTGGGTGGATAGATAGATAGATAGATAGATAGATAGATAGATAGATAGATAGATAGATAGATAGATGGATGGATGGATGGATGGATGGATGGATGGATGGATGGATGGATGGATGGATGGATGGATGGATGGATGGATGGATGGATGGATGGGTGGGTGGGTGGGTGGGTGGTGGGTGGGTGGGTGGGTGGGTGGGTGGATGGATGGATGGATGGATGGATGGATGGATGTTCTTTACTTCTTATAATAATAATAATAATAATAATATTTTAATTTGTATACCGCCCTTCTCCCGAAGGACTCAGAGCAGTGCACAGCCAAAATACAAAAAGAACAACACATACAATACTGTTTTATTTAATTATTGTTACATTAAGTTTTGTCCTGGATTCTGTTTCTCCTTCATCCCTTTGTCTTCCTTGAAATTTCACTTTCATTTACAGGCAGTCCTTGACTTACAACCACAACTGAGCCCAAAATTTATGTTGCTAAGTGAAACATTGGAAAGCCATTTTCCTGCCACCGTAAAGTGAATCATTGCCATAGTTAACTTAGTAACACGGTCATTAAGTGAACCTGGCTTCTGCCTTGACTTTGCTCATGACCTCAGGGCATTGTGACCGTCCTAAAGATGAACCAGTTGTCAAGTGCCTGAATTTTGATCACAAGACCATGGGGTTGCTGGCACAGTGGTTTTTAAAAAAGTCACTTTTTTTCAATGCCGTGGTCACTGTGAACGGGCCCTAAGTGAACTGTTATAAGTCGAGGACTTCCTGTCCTTTTTAAATTATTTTAAAGAACCAAATAAAAATCGTTGAATTGTCCCTCGGTGAGTTCGGCAGCGTCAACAGAGGGATAGCATCAAGATCACAGGAAGTGTTGTTACCACTTTCTACTTTATATTAGTGAGGTTACACATGGAAGATTCTGCCCACCGGGAGACTAAAAAAGATCACCCGGTTGGCCCTTGAAAGAATGCAGAGAATGTATGGATAAGGGAACTAAGTTTGTTTAGCCAAACGAAGAGAAGGCTTAGGGATGACATCAGAGGTGGTATTTAGCCGGTTCAAACCGGTTCAGGCAAACCGATAGCAGAAATCGGCCACCCGTCCCACCTCTATGCTGTCCTATTTAAGCATAAGTTAAGTTTTTAGGTTTTAGGTTTAAGTTTTTGAGGCCGGGTGCATGTGTGGAAGGCAGGCGCGTGCACGAACCTAATGCAAGCGCGCGCAAACCGAGACTCTATTTATTCTCTCCATGGCACCTGAAGGCAGGCCAAGAAGCAATGGATGAAAGATGGTTAAAGACAAATCAAATCTGGGACTAAGGAGAAATTTCCTGACAGTAAGAACAATTAATGTTTCACTGGAGGTCTTCAAGAAGAGACTGGTCAACCATTAAAGACAAATCCAGTAGGGTAATAAGGAGGAATTTTCTAAGTGGGGAACAAAAAAACCAATGTACAGACATACTGGAGAAACAATCCCAAGGAATACCGTACTTTTTGGAGTATAAGACGCACTTCCTCCCCCCCCCCCTCAAAAGGGGGTGGAGATGTTGGTGTGTCTTATACACCGAATACAGCCATTTTTGGCCTCCCAAAACCCTGCCCCGCCTGTCCCGTTCTTGCCAAAAAATGGGCCTGTTTTTTGCAAAAACGGGACACGCAGAGAGTTTTGGAGGCCTGCAGAGTGCTCCTGGAGGCTGGGGAGGGCAAAAACCCGGACACATAGAGGCCAAAAACTTTTTTTTTTCTTGGTTTCCTCTACAAAATCTTGGTGCATCTTATACTCTGGTGTGTCTTATAGTCCGAAAAATACGGTAATTACTTTTGCCTGTTGTATTTCTGTCATAAATAAATATAACTATATCCATGGAGGATGACAAATTTGATAATGTCCCTGTGCATTTTAAATATGATATTTCCTTATTAGGATTATGCTTACACAAAGGGAAGAATGCTGTTAATTAATATCTCCTTCTTCATGGATAATTGGTTTCTGAACAGATTCATTTTGTTCCTCTTGTAAAGCAGGTTCTTTTAAAAACTCCGTTTAAGGAGCCTCATGTAGTTTTATAGATAATTGCACTTTGTTTTGTGTATTGTATTTTTTATTGCAAATATTCATCCACAATTCATCCAATCAGAGGTGGCCTTCACATAATTTAACAACAGGTTCGCCCAGCACTTTAAATGTGAGCGCGGCTTGCATGCATACACGCGGCTTAGAAAACATGGCTAAATAATCCCACAGGTCGCTACTACCAGTTCACTCGAACTGGTCCAAACCGGCTGAATCCCACCACTAAATCCAATCCAATTCTGATTCGCCCAACCAGTTCTAACCGGATGAATCCAATCCAATTCTGCTTCGCCCAACTGGTCCGAACCGGCTGAATCCCACCACTGAATCCTATCCAATTTGGTTCGCCCAACCAGTCCTAACCAGATGAATCCAATCCAATTCTGCTTCGCCCAACTGGTCCTAACTGGCTGAATCCCACCACTGAATCCAATCCAATTTGGTTCGCCCAACCAGTCCGAACCGGCTGAATCCCACCACTGAATCCAATCCAATTTGGTTTGCCCAACCGGTCCGAACCGGCTGAATCTCACCACTGAATCCAATCCAATTCTGGTTCGCCCAACCGGTCTGAACCAGCTGAATCCCACCACTGAATCCTATCCAATTCTGGTTCACCCAACCGGTCCGAACCGGCTGAATCCCATTACTGAATCCAATCCAATTCTGGTTCGCCCAACCAGTCCGAACCGGCTGAATCCCACCACTGAATCCTATCCAATTCTGGTTCGCCCAACCGGTCTGAACCGGCTGAATCCCACCACTGAGTCCTATCCAATTCTGGTTCGCCCAACCGGTCTGAACCGGCTGAATCCCACCACTGAATCCTATCCAATTCTGGTTCGCCGAACCCGTCTGAACCGGCTGGATCCTACCACTGAATCCTATCCAATTCTGGTTCGCCCAACCGGTCCGAACCGGCTGAATCCCACCACTGAATCCTATTCAATTCTGGTTCGCCCAACCAGTCCGAACTGGCTGAATCCCACCACTGAATCCAATCCAATTTGGTTCGCCCAACCAGTCTGAACCGGCTGAATCTCACCACTGAATCCAATCCAATTCTGGTTCGCCCAACCGGTCCGAACCGGCTGAATCCCACCACTGAATCCAATCCAATTCTGGTTCGCCCAACCGGTCCGAACCGGCTGAATCCCACCACTGAATCCTATCCAATTCTGGTTCGCCCAACCGGTCTGAACCGGCTGAATCCCACCACTGAATCCTATCCAATTCTGGTTCGCCCAACCGGTCTGAACCGGCTGAATCCCACCACTGAATCCTATCCAATTCTGGTTCGCCCAACCGGTCTGAACCGCTGAATCCCACCACTGAATCCAATCCAATTTGGTTCGCCCAACCAGTCCGAACCGCTGAATCCCACCACTGAATCCAATCCAATTTGGTTTGCCCAACCGGTCCGAACCGCTGAATCTCACCACTGAATCCAATCCAATTCTGGTTCGCCCAACCGTCTGAACCAGCTGAATCCCACCACTGAATCCTATCCAATTCTGGTTCACCCAACCGTCCGAACCGCTGAATCCCATTACTGAATCCAATCCAATTCTGGTTCGCCCAACCAGTCCGAACCGGCTGAATCCCACCACTGAATCCTATCCAATTCTGGTTCGCCCAACCGGTCTGAACCGGCTGAATCCCACCACTGAGTCCTATCCAATTCTGGTTCGCCCAACCGGTCTGAACCGGCTGAATCCCACCACTGAATCCTATCCAATTCTGGTTCGCCGAACCCGTCTGAACCGGCTGGATCCTACCACTGAATCCTATCCAATTCTGGTTCGCCCAACCGGTCCGAACCGGCTGAATCCCACCACTGAATCCTATTCAATTCTGGTTCGCCCAACCAGTCCGAACTGGCTGAATCCCACCACTGAATCCAATCCAATTTGGTTCGCCCAACCAGTCTGAACCGGCTGAATCTCACCACTGAATCCAATCCAATTCTGGTTCGCCCAACCGGTCCGAACCGGCTGAATCCCACCACTGAATCCAATCCAATTCTGGTTCGCCCAACCGGTCCGAACCGGCTGAATCCCACCACTGAATCCTATCCAATTCTGGTTCGCCCAACCGGTCTGAACCGGCTGAATCCCACCACTGAATCCTATCCAATTCTGGTTCGCCCAACCGGTCTGAACCGGCTGAATCCCACCACTGAATCCTATCCAATTCTGGTTCGCCCAACCGGTCCGAACCGGCTGAATCCCACCACTGAATCCTATTCAATTCTGGTTCGCCCAACCGGTCTGAACCGGCTGAATCCCACCACTGAATCCTATCCAATTCTGGTTCGCCCAACCGGTCCGAACCGGCTGAATCCCATTACTGAATCCAATCCAATTCTGGTTCGCCCAACCGGTCTGAACCGGCTGAATCCCACCACTGAATCCTATCCAATTCTGGTTCGCCCAACCGGTCCGAACCGGCTGAATCCCATTACTGAATCCAATCCAATTCTGGTTCGCCCAACCGGTCTGAACCGGCTGAATCCCACCACTGAATCCTATTCAATTCTGGTTCGCCCAACCAGTCCGAACCGGCTGAATCCCATTACTGAATCCAATCCAATTCTGGTTCGCCCAACCAGTCTGAACCGGCTGAATCTCACCACTCAGTCCAATCCAATGCTGTAAATTAGTCTGCTTCTGTCTCATACTTGCTAAGGACTCATAATTCTTTTTTTCCCCCCATGAAATATTTTAGTTTATTCAAAAAAGATCAAAATACAATACGCCAAAATAGATAACATAAACTTTATTGTCATTTTTTGTCTTGTGGGAACACTGGGACACATTAAAAATGAAATTCTGTTCCCTGATCTCAAAAAATATTAAAAAGGGGAAAAAAAACATAACAAAAAAACCCATTAAAAACAGGTATCTTTTAAAAATAACACATATTTATATAACATCCTTCCTAGATGAATGTCGACTAGTATAATATGGCAAGGTGGGTCTCTCACCCCCTGGGAAGCAAGCCAAACGATTTTTTTTATTTTATTTTATTTTATTTGCATTTATATCCCGCCCTTCTCCGAAGACTCAGGGCGGCTTACACTAAGTCAAGCAATAGTCTTCATCCATTTGTATATTATATACAAAGTCAACTTATTGCCCCCAACAATCTGGGTCCTCATTTTACCTACCGTATAAAGGATGGAAGGCTGAGTCAACCTTGGGCCTGGTGGGACTTGAACCTGCAGTAATTGCAAGCAGCTGCTGTTAATAACAGACTGCATTAGTCTGTTGAGCCACCAGAGGCCCTTAAACTGTTAAACCACTAAATCTGCTTACAAATTGTTAGCCTGTCATTTATAGACTATATTAATAACAAAATGGTTAACAGAAAAAAAAAGAACAATAATGAATATGTAACTATTAAAAAGGAACATGGTGGCTCAGTGGCTAAGATGCTGAGCTTGTCAATCAAAAGGTCGGCAGTTCAGCGGTTCGAATGCCTAGTGCTGCTGTGTAACGGTGTGAGCTCCCGTTACTTGTCCCAGCTTCTGCCAACCTAGCAGTTCGAAAGCACTTAAAAATGCAAGTAGAAAAATAGGGACCACCTTTGGTGGGAAGGTAACAGCATTCCATGCGCTTTTGGCATTGAGTCATGCCGGCCACATGACCATGGAGTTGTCTTCGGACAGCGCTGGCTCTTCGTCTTTGAAACGGAGCACCGCCCCCTAGAGTTGGGAACGACTAGCAAACATGTGCAAGGGGAACCTTTACCTTTACCTAAAGATATAAAAGTAATAAAAATTGTGAACGGTAGTAAGAGAAAGACGAATTTGGCACTCTAAAGCTGTCTGTTAACAAACTGTTATTGTAATCAATTCGCAGAAGATTTACCACAGCTTCAAACCCAGCGGTGGGTTTCACATTATATTACTACCAGTTTGCCCCGAACACGCACACTTGCTTCGTGCGCATGCGTGCCCAGTTTGCACATGCGCCCAGCCTTCCTCGCAAGTGCTTTGCTCGCACACGTGCCTTCCGCTCATGTGCATGGCCTCAAAAACATGCTTAAATAGGATGCCATACTGTAGATGGCATTGGCAGGTGGGGCCTGCCTACCTGCTATTTCTGCTACCGGTTCGCGCAAACCGGTCTGAACCGGCTGAATACCACCTCTGTTCAAACCCCAACCATTCCACATATTAACCCTAATTAGTCCTGGATCAAATATCCAGGCTTGTTTCTTTATACCATCTCTTATAAATTGTTGATTGATTAATTGCGTATAATAAGTCCCGTCTCTAAAGCCAATCTCTCTCTCCCTCCAAAAAAAAAAAGAGAAATACAGATAAAATCATTCCTCAATCAGATGCATTAAATTCATTTCCCATTCTCCATCAAGGATTCACAGTTTTCATAATAGATTTGGTCTTTTTGACTTGGGAGCCAGAAACATGGAGCTGTTCCTCTGGTTAATTGTTCTCACCTTCAGGAAATTTCTCCTTGGTTCTTGGTTGTTTCACTCTTACTTACTTACTAAGCTCCTTACTTAGTTTCCATCTGTGGCTTCTTCTTCTTCTGCCTTCAGGTACTTTGGAGCAGGACTTCAACTTTAAGCCTGGTGGACTTCAACTCTAGAGTTCTGGGAGTTGGTCCAACAGGCTTAAAGTTGACACGGTTGGAAATTCCTGCTTTGGAGAATAGGTTGACCCACTCTTCTTTGTGGCAGCCCCTCAAATATTAGAAGACTGCTATCTTGTGTCACCTCATAACCCTCTTTTCATTAAACTAAACAAACCCAGTTCCTCCAACTGTTCTTCATATGTTTTAGCCTCCGGTGCCCTGATCATCTGTAGAAAAATGAAATATGCTGACTATACAATTTGCAATTACAATGGAGAAAAGAACGACATTGCTTTATTTATATTCATGGCTTCCTACCTGCCTTAGAGAATTTGTATTGGTCCAGCAGCTTATGCAGTTTCTGCAAATACTGAGAAAAAATATACAGCGCTAAGAGTCATTCTGGTGTGTTCCAAAAAATAAATCCTAGACTTTATGAGATGAAATGTACTTGAAAAATAACATTCCTTCTTGCAATATCCAAGTCTTCCAGAGAGATCCCACAAGTGTGTGTGTTGGGAGTGTGTGTGGAATTATTCCCTATCTGCTTTCCTAGCAAGCGCCTCTCGACAACTTTACTGACAGCGTGCAAATGTGGCTTTTAGGGACAATGATCTAATGGAGATTTGAGCCATTCTTGGATGTAGATTAAGAAAATCCAACGAAACTACCATTACAAGAAAGATGTTGAAACTTTGTGGAAAAAAAGGTGCAGAGAAGAGCAACTAAGATGATTAAAAGCCTAGAGACAAAAACATGTGAAGAACGGTTACAGGAATTGGATGTGTCTAGTCTATGGAAAGGGACGTGGTGGCTCAGGGGCTAGGACGTTGAGCTTGTTGATCGAAAGGTCGGCAGCTTGGCGGTTCGAAACCCTAGTGCTGCCGTGTGACGGGGTGAGCTCCCGTTACTCGTCCCAGCTTCTGCCAACCTAGCAATTTCAAAAGCACATAAAAAAAATGCAAGTAGAAAAAATAGGGACCACCTTTGGTGGGAAGGGAACAGCGTTCCGTGCGTCTTTGGCGTTGAGTCATGCCAGCTACATGACCACGGAGACGTCTTCGGACAGCACTGGCTCTTCGGCTTTGAAACGGAGATAAGCACCGCCCCCTAGAGTCGGCAACAACTAGCACATATGTGCGAGGGGAACCTTGACCTTTTAGTCTATGGAAAAGAACAATTAGGGGTGACATGATAGCAGTCTTCCAGTATTTGAGGGGCTGCCACAAAGAGGAGGGGGTCAATTTATTTTCCAAAGCACCAGAAGACAGAAAGAGAAACAATGGATGGAAACTAATCAAAGAATTAAGGAGAAACTTCCTAACAGTGAGAACAATTAACCAGTGGAACAGCTTGCCTCTAGAAGTTGTGGATGCTCCATCACTGGAGGTTTTTAAGAAAAGAATGGACAGTCACTTGTCTGAAATGGTATAGGATCTCCTGCTTGGGCAGGAGGCTGGTCTAGAAGACCTCCAAGGTCCCTTCCAGCTCTATTCTGTTGATTTGATTTGATTTGATTTGATTTGATTTGATTTGAAACTGTGAGCCTGAAGGTTCAGGAGCACACCTTATGTTCCAATTCACGACTATAAGCAAGAATCTAGGTTCAGCATTAAATTGGTGCTACCAATTTAGCACTGAGGTAGCTCAGTGGCTAAGATGCTGAGCTTTTGGATTGAAAAATCGGCAGTTCAGCGGTTCAAATCCCTAGTGCCGCGTAACAGGGTGAGCTCCCATTATTTGTCCCAGCTTCTTCCAACCTAGCAGTTCGAAAACAGGTAAAAAATGCAAGTAGAAAAATAGGGACCACCTTTGGTGGGAAGGGAACAGTGTTCCATGCACCTTTGGCATTGAGTCATGCCAGCCACATGACCACGGAGACGTCTTTGGACAGCGCTGGCTCTTCGGCTTTGAAACGGAGATGAGCACTGCCCCCTAGAGTCGGGAATGACTAGCATATATGTGCAAGGGGAACTTTTACCTTTACCTTTAGATAAGAGTTAACAGAATTCAAGAAGGGTCTAAACCTGGAAAGTTTGTGGACATGTAATGATTCTAGGCTGAGTTCTCTCTTCACTCTTTCCCCCTGGTTCTGCGTCTTCTTCTCATACATAAACTCCAGCAGTAGGAGGAAACAAACCCATAAAAAAATATAACTAATCGCTTTTGATTTTCTGTTGGCAAAGAGTGATAAAAAACTAATCTCGAAGAGATAATGGGCCTCTCTTAACTTCTCATTTTATTCATTATTGATAAATTTCACTTCATGAGCTACCTAATGAGTGATAAACATATACATTTTCTTGCATACAGAATTGACAGGCGAATGAAGGGTTGTGCTACTATATGGAACTTAATAAGTTAGAACCTGTCTTTTGAATTTTGTTATTTAAATGTTTAAATTTCGGTTTTAATTAGTGATGCTTTTTTCCCCTCAAATATGGATGCAAAGGATTCTCCAGGAATTCTTTTTCACGAAATAGAAAAGAAATGAAAGCAGTACTGAGTCACGTAGGATGTAAAGGATAAATATATACATTTATATAACAGCGACAGTGTTATGGTGGAGTTGAGGGAGATGACAAAAATAGAAGACATGTTCTTAAAAATACGAAGAAAAATATGATAAATTAATTTTGTTCTGAAGTTGTGGTCCTACATAGATTTGGAAGAACTGCTAGGCATGGAGTCCAGCTATTTCATTCAATATTTCTAAGTACTGTACGGGAGGAAAATAAAGATATTTTCAGATTAGAATCGATTTCGCTGCCCCCACAGGGTGAATCAGTACTGGGAACGGAAAATTGAGAGTCATTCAGTGCATCTATACTTCCAAAAAACATCTTTTATAATTGACATATTTATTTATAACTTTACCTCAAAGTACTCTTAACTGAGTACTCCAACTTGAGCTAATTATAATCAAAATGAAGAATACAAAATAAAACTCTACAGCGCATGTAATCTTCTGCAAAACAAAACCTATGGTTTTTTTTTCCATGTGAACTATTGAACTTTATTGGATGGATTCTCCTGAAATTTTATGTATATTTGTGAGGGCTGTTTTTGTTTCAGAAGAAGGAGTATACTGTAATGAAACGCTGTAAATTTATTTGGGGTCATTGCTCTTCAGCCGTCTGGGTCAAATCTTTTCCAATCTCCTTGCATACGCATGGTATCTCTCATGCTGTATTATAACCGTTTAAGAGATAGCTTGGGAAATAAACATTATCAACCTCCCACTAATTTATTTTGCCCTTGTTTTCTCAGAAGACACCTAAACAATTTGTAGACTAAATTAAGCAGTGAGGTGAATATCACCATATTAGATTGCATGTCTCTTCCAATTTATCAAGACAGGACAAACTAATTTTTTTCTCTCTCTCTATCGAGGGAGGAAGCTGTGAGGCCTTATGCGTTTTCAGGACTTCTGCATAAATATGAGCTAAAACGCAATCTGTTTTCCACACAAATCCTAAAATTAAATAAAGAGAAGCAAATTAAACAAATGAGTAAAAAAAAAAATTATGCTGGTCCATTGATTTACTGGGGGGAAAAACCAATCATATTTGGACCAGACTTGGAATATTGCATCCAGTTCTGGTCACCACAATATTAAAAAAAGAGTGCAGAGAAGAACAATAAAGATGATTAGGGGGCTGGAGGCTAAATTATATGAAGAACGATTGCAGGAACTGGGTATGTCTAGTTTAATGAAAAGAAGGACCAGAGGGACATGATAGCAGAGTTCCAATATTTGAGGGGCTGCCACAAAGAAGAGGTGCTCAACTTATTTTCCAATGCACCTGAGAAGCAATGGATGGAAACAAACCAAGGAGAGAAGCAACCCAGAACTAAGGAAAAATTTCCTCTGACACAGAGCTCTCGTCTGAGCCTTCCCCAGACTCCAGGAGTGGCCTCCTCACTCTCGGACTCTGCTGCTAGCTCCGTAGGAAATATGGGAAGTATACTTGCGAGTCGAAGAATCGCGCTCCAATGGTTGACTCCACAAGCCAGCTGCAGGCTCTTCAAATCGCTAGCCGAATTCGGCTTCAGGCGCGATGAATTAAAAAAGAGAGAAATCTTTGCTCTGATGTCTCCCTCTCAAGCCAGCTGCAATCACTCCCAATCGCTAGCCTAATCTGGCTTCAGGCACGATCAACTTCATAGGGGAGGAGTCTCCGCTTTAATGCCTCCGTCCTCAAGGCAATCGCAAGCAGTTCAGATCGCTAGCCAATACGGCTTCAGGCGCGATAAATTCAAAACGAAAATAATTTTATGGTTGGGGTCGCCACATCATGGGGAATTGTATTAAAGGGGTCGCAGCACTATAAAGGTTGAGAACCACTGTTCTAGAGCCTCAACATCTTTTTTATATCGTGGTGACCAAAACTGAACACAATATTCCAAGTGTGGCCTTACCAAGGCATTATAAAGTGGTATTAACACTTCACATGATCTTGATTCTATCCCTGTGTTGATTTTAACAGTGGCAGGGATTCCTTTAACAAGTGTGGGAAGAAAGATTGTGACATGAGGAAAAACTCACTTAACAGCTGCCTCACTGAACAGCAGAAATGTTTTGTCGCAGTTGTGGTCATAAGATGAGGAATATCTGCCTTTATTATTAAATAATAAGAAAGGGAAACAGCCCCAAGAGGGATAGAAAAGTTAACATTTTGGGTAACGGAATGCAAAAGTGTTTCTTCAGACAGGAAGAGCATTGTCCATTAAATGTTCATGGTGTCATGCTATTCTTTGTACCATAAAATAAATTGAGTTCTGGCCACAGATTTGAAGATTATACTGGAGTCATATTATTACTCGGTTTTTATTCATTTGCCATTAAGGAAATGAACACCTCATATCTTTTTGCGTCTGAATTGGATCTCACTTCTGTTCCGTAATTAAGAGACGGGAAATTTGAGGAAATGGCAGAATGTTCAAACAGGCCATTCATTTTCTTTTTATGGAAAGAGCCTTTAATGTTCTTGCACGTTTTTCATTGTATCAGAAGGTGAGCAGACCGGACATAGTCAATTTAATTTGTTCCTCGCTATGCCTTTGGAGAACAGCCTCCTAAAATCCATGAGGCGGACATATTAGCTGTTAAAAATGAAAACTGCTCTTCCCCATTTCCCACCGCTTAAACCCTCTGCATCAGCAATGAAATCTGAACCGGTTTACTACTGGTTCGCTGGCTGCGCATGCGCAGTGTGCACCACACACCAAATGTGAGGTGTGCATATGCGTGCGCGCAGCGCACGCCAAAAGGAGGCATGGGGTAACTAGAAGAGCCCGTGCGGGGTGGGAAGATCAGCTGTGGTGCGCGATCTTTTTTTTTACTTTTAAAAGCATTTTTTGCAACCTATTCGTCTGAATAGGTTGTAAAAAATGCTTTTAAAAGTAAAAAAAAGACTCTGACAATCACGCGGCTCAGCTGTGATTGTCAGAGCCTTTTTTTACTTTTTAAAAGCATTTTTTTTAAAGAAATGACAAGCGGACGGGCATGTGGGGGAGCAGGGATTTTTGCGACCTGCTGCCATTGCTACCGGATCAGGCGATTCGGTCTGAACCAGGAGCATTTTATCCCTGCTCTGCACTCGTTCACAAAATGAACTTTAAAGTTCACAAAATGAACTTTAAAGTGCATTAAGGATGAATCGGTGGCCCTCTTTAAACTCCACTCCCATGATCATCACTTCATGGATCCTACCCTCCTAGTCATCCTATTCTCCAAAGCACATGAGAGTAAGACATGCTCTGGTCATCATAATACAAAAAAAAAAAGATGTTGAGATGCTAGAAAGAGTGGAGACAAGAGCAACAAAGATGATAAGATGGCTAGAAGATAACAGTATGATGAACGATTGAGGGAACTAGTTTTGTCTAGTCTAACAAAGAGAAGGATTAAGGGTGACATGATAGCTGTCTTCCAACCTTTGAAGGACTGTCAGAGGGAAGAGGGGGTCAATCTATTATCCAAAGCTGAACAAGAAGTAGTGGGTCATTAAAGGGAGATCCATCTAGGACTAAGGAAGGAGAGGAGAGGAGAGAATGCAGAAGAGAAGAGAAGAAAATGCAGAAGAGAAAAGGGAAGAGAAGGGGAGGGGAGGGGAGGGGAGGAGTGGAGAGGAGAAGAGGGGAGGGGAGAGGAGAGGAGTGGAGAGGAGAAGAGGGGAGCGGAGGGGAGAGGAGAGGAGTGGAGAGGAGAAGAGGGGAGCGGAGGGGAGAGGAGAGGATTGGAGAGGAGAGGAGAAGAGGGGAGCGGAGGGGAGAGGAGAGGAGTGGAGAGGAGAAGAGGGGAGCGGAGGGGAGGGGAGGGGAGGGGATCAGAAGGCAGGAAAGAGATCCAAAGAATAGAATAGAATAGAATAGAATAGAATAGAATAGAATAGAATAGAATAGAATAGAATAGAATAGAATAGAATAGAATAGAATAGAATAATAACTTTATTGTCACTTTGAATGTACATGAATTGGCATACATCAAAATGCTTCCGGGGTGCTTTGGTGTAGGAAGACGGGAATCCGTTCTTTTCGCCTGATTTTTTGTGTCTGGAGACCAGCAACGGTAAAGTTGGTCCCTGTAGAGGACAGCAAAAGAAAAGGGAACACTCGGAGGCGATGGGGTGAAGGGCGATCCCCCGCCGCGGAGGGTAGATTCCCTGAAATCCGACACAGAAGAGACCAGCTGCTCCTTCGGCTAGGTCCAGAGGCGTAACGGCCTGAGCAAATGGCGAGGAAGTGAGGAAGTGAAAGAGTAACAAACAGCAGGAAGGATCAGCAAGCCACCACAGGCCCCATACGCCCCCCCTGGCCACGCCCACCCCAGCCCCCCAAAGTCAAACACAATCCTGATGCGGCCCTCAATGAAATCAAGTTTGACACCCCTGCTCTAGGCTTTTAAGATGACCAAAAACAAAAAAAAGGAAGCTTATTTATTTACCGGTTGACATGTCTTCCACCTTCTTATTTTCACCAGCCTTGACGTGAAAATACGTGTTATTTTTATTTATCCCATTTTACCATCATACAAAACTTGCAAAAAGCTGTATCGGTGCAGAAATTTCTGCCTGGTATTTTTTGCGCCCTTCGCTCATTTGTGCTTCCCTGGCAGTTTTCATCCCTCCGGTTTGATATTTGCCCCGTCAGCAAATAATCAAAGTTCTTTAGATTGTCACAATCTGTTTTATTCTCCTTTTCGTGCAAAAAGTAGAAGAAGACGATGATGTTATAAATGCTCTCGTTTCAATAGAACACAACAGAAATGTAAATCCACATCTGTTTCTGTGTAATTGCCGGATGCACACTGGTTTGGTTTAGCCCCCAAATTTTGAAAAGCCAGCTTTTTAAATTAAAACGTGCGCGCACTCAGGATACAAAGCTCCTTAAAGAGAAGAGAAAAGAAAAAGTTTAAAAGCTAGATAAAAATGATAGCTCCATACACGGTGTACCTGTCTTCCATTCTTATTCAGCAACTATCATTTCCGGCAAATAAAAACGTTATTTTATCAACATGTAGGAGAGAGTTATAAAAATGTAAACCTGTGATCCTATTTTAATGGCTGATGTTTGCTGAAAAGTCCACACCAACCATCTTCAAGTCACCATGAGAAAACTATGCTTACAACCATGGACTGAGTTGCTACTATCTTGTATCAGCCGGTTTAAGAAAGGGCCAGCTTGTACTTTGAACAGGGTATAGTACAGATAGTCCTTGACTTCTGACCACTAATTCCAGGGGTGAAATGCTACCAGTTCGGACTGGTTCGGGAGAACCGGTAGCAGGGTGTTCTGTCTCCTTCCCCACTTCGGATCAACGAGCTGGCCTTCAGCCAATGGATTCACAGCTCTTATCAGTCCTGGCAGAGAAATCGCAGCTGCCTGCCAAAGTTCAAACAAATGACTCACGTAGCAAGACTTTTACTCTTTTTGAAATGATTCAGCTAAACTTTTGCTTCCCGTGAAGGGAGAGCAGTCCCAAAGCTCCTTATATATCCTGCGGGGTGGGGCTCCTGCCCCACCCTTCCCTTTGATGACGCCGCCTCTCTAATCTTCTGAAGCGCGGGTCAATCCAAGCTTGATTATTATTATTGTCAGCTGGGTCTGAAGGCATAGCCTGAGGAAGGGAGGAATCAGGGGATGACGTCCTCATTACGTCCTCCAACTGGTCTGGTTCTGGCTCCTGGAGCTGAGCCAAAGGAATCGGTGCTCCCGAGGTAAGCCTTACCAGCCCTTCCCCCTCACTCTCGGAGTCACTTTCGGGCATGGGGCCAGGTTTGGGGGCTGGAGTCACAACACAGGAATTGGGCCTGGTTCAGAGAACAGGTAGCAGTCACTGGCTGGCCGCGCCCCGAACCGGTCTGCAGCCCACAGCCCTGCCATGCTGCAGTCCTGCCATACTTCCCTTCCATGCAGCCTTCCATGCAGCCTTCCCAGCATCCCCGTGGCCAGCTTGCAAAGGCTGCGCTGCACCGGGGAATTTTCCCATGTGGCGCTGAGCAGCCGTGGCAGTGGGGGCAGCTTGTTAAGTGAGTTTCATCAAATTTTAAAAATTTATGAGTTATATACCCACTTTTTCTACCACAGCTGTTGATGATTAGGGGGCTGGAGGCAAAAACCTACAGTATGAAGAATGATTCTTTCTTCATAGGTTTTTGTATCCAGGAATTGGGTGTTGTGGCCTATTGGCCACCGGACCCTCCAGCAGAAAAATTAGAGGAGGAGGAGGAGGCGTGGGAGTTAGGGTCAGCATCAAGGCAACCTGAGAGCTCCGAGGGGGAAGAGGGAATGGAGTTGGCAGAGAGAGAGAGAGAGAGAAGTAGAGCCTGGGCCGTCCATCAGCCCTCAGATGGAGAGTCAACAGCCCCCAGGTTTCGAGGTAGCTGATGAGGAAGAGGAGGAACAGCTGGGTCCAGACTGTGCACGGATGCACGGATACGCAGAAGGCAGAGGAGATGAGAGCAGTAGAAATCTATGAGCCGGTCCTTGGGATGGAAGAGTCACTGCTGCTAGCGAAGCCCCACCCTAGCTCTGGGGATAAAAGGCAGGGGGCAAAGATGAATAGGTGTGGCAGACAACTATTCATCTCCCTGCCGGACAGACTTGTTAGCCTGTGGTGAAAAAGAAACTTTTTGCCAGGGCTGCCGTCACTCCTAATAAAGGAATCGTTGATTGATTATGGAGGGTTTGTTGTGTTTGAGGAGCTGGATCAGAACAGCATGTCTAGTCTAGTGAAAAGAAGGACTAGGGGAGATATGATAGCAGTGTTCTAATATCTCAGGGGCTGCCACAAAGAAGAAGGAGTCAAGCTATTCTCCAAAGCACCTGAAGGCAGGACAAGAAGCAATGGGTGGAAACTAATTGAGGAAGGAAGGAAGGAAGGAAGGAAGGAAGGAAGGAAGGAAGGAAGGAAGGAAGGAAGGAAGGAAGGAAGGAAGGAAGGAAGGAAGGAAGGAAGGAAAGAGGGAAAGAAAGAAGGAAAAAGGAAGGAAGGAAGAAAGGGAGGGAGGAAGGAAGGAAGGAAGGAAGGAAAAAAAGAAGGAAGGAAGGAAAGAAGGAAGGAAAGAGGGAAAGAAAGAAGGAAAAAGGAAGGAAGGGAGGGAGGGAGGGAGGGAGGAAGGAAGGAAAAAGGGAAAGAAGGAAAAAAGAAGGAAGGAAGGAAGGAAAGAAAGAAGGAAAAAAGAAGGAAGGAAGGAAGGAAGGAAGGAAGGAAGGAAGGAAGGAAGGAAGGAAGGAAGGAAGGAAGGAAGGAAGGAAGGAAGGAATCTACCATTTTTATCTATCCATAGTTTAATGAAAAGAAGGACTAGGGGAGACATGATAGCAGGGTTCCAATATCTCAGGGGCTGCCCCAAAGAAGAGGGAGTCAAGCTATTCTCCAAAGCACCTGAAGGCAGGACAAGAAGCGATAGGAGGACATTTAAACAAGGAGAGGAGCAACCAGGAACTAAGGAGGAACTTCCTAACAGTGAAGATAATTAATCAGTGGAACAGCTTGCCTCCAGAAGTTGTGAGTGTTCCATCAATCCCCCAAGTGGCCTCAAGAACTCTCAGGGAGAGTACTAACAAACAGATGCCTGCAAAGAAATGTGATCCTTTCAACACCCCTCTCCCATTCTTTCAAAATGAATCCTTCCATCGCCCCCACCATCCTGCCGAAATCAATGAATAGAATAGAATAGAATAGAATAGAACAGAATAGAATAGAATAGAATTCTTTATTGGCCAAGTGTGATTGGACACACAAGGAATTTGTCTTGGTGCATATGCTCTCGGTGTACATAAAAGAAAAGATACATTCACCAAGAATCATAAGGTACAACACTTAGTGATAGTCATGGGGTACAAATAAGTAATCAAATCATACTAGGAAACAATATCAATTTAAATCATATATCAATATCAA
The DNA here is from genome assembly GCF_028640845.1 of Ahaetulla prasina. Lineage (NCBI taxonomy): Eukaryota > Metazoa > Chordata > Lepidosauria > Squamata > Colubridae > Ahaetulla > Ahaetulla prasina. The sequence continues at coordinate 6,450,997 of NC_080545.1, forward strand.
TATAAATCGTAAGGATACTAGCAACAAAGTTACATTCACACAGTCATAAGTGGGAGGAGATGAGTGATAGGAACAGTGAGAAGACTAATAGTAATAGTAATGCAGCCTTAGTGAATAGTTTGACAGTGTTGAGGGAATTATTTGTTTAGCAGAGTGATGGCCTTCAGGAAAAAACTGTTCTTGTGTCTAGTTGTTCTGGTGTGCAGTGCTCTTTGGTGTCGTTTTGAGGGTAGAAACAATTTATGTCCAGGATGTGAGGGGTCTGTAAATATTTTCACAGCCCAGTATACAGGAAGGCAGGTTGGTAGTCATTGTTTTTTCTGCAGTTCTAACTATCCTCTGAAATCTGTGTCTGTCTTGTTGGGGTGCAGAACCAAACCAGACAGTTATGGAGGTGCAGATGACAGACTCAATCATTCCTCTGTAGAACTGAATCAGCAGCTCCTTGGGCAGTTTGAGCTTTCTGAGTTGGTGCAGAAAGAACATTCTTTGTTGTCCTTTTTTGATGATGTTTTTGATGTTAGCTGTCCATTTTAGATCTTGAGATATGGTAGAACCTAGAAATTCGAAGGTCTCTACTGTTGATATTGTGTTGTCAAGTATTGTGAGAGGTGGAAGTCTGGAAGGGTTTCTCCTAAAGTCTACCACCATTTCTACAGTTTTGAGTGTGTTCACTTCCAGATTGTTTCGGTCGCACCACGAGGCTAGTCGTGTATGCGGATTCATCATTGTCTTGAATGAGACCAATCACTGTTGTATCATCTGCAAACTTCAGTAGTTTAACAGAGGGATCGTTTGAGATGCAGTCATCGGTATAGAAGTGGAGAAGAGAAGAGAAGTGGAGAGAAGCATGTTGGATGAGAACTGAAACTTTTTCAGAGAAAAAGAATAAAGAAAACCCAGTTACCCTTTGGGGGGGGAAAAAAGCCAACTATGGCCTGGTTGACTGAGAATCTCCACAGACACTCTGAGTTTTCACTCACATTATTATGTCTTGTAGGCCGCAATCGCTCTTTGACGCTGGGTCTGGACTTTCTCGCGAGCTTCAAATCCTGCCCATTTGTCTTGGTGATTTGGTTTTTTTGTCGCTGCTAAACCATTGCTTTAGATTATGAAGCTGTCAGGAGCCAAGGCACTATTTCGCAAGGTAGTTCAGGGGTCAGGAGATAGCCGATGATACCGTGATGTTGTTTTAAAGCAACGAGCAGATAATAAGTCATGTTCTGTCCCTGTATTTTTTCTCGGTCAGTCGTGGAGCAGATTATTTGTGGGTACAAGCCTGGCCTTATCGATCTTGCGTCTTCACCTTATTGTGCAGGCAATTTTATTGTCTAAAAAAAAAGAATCTCTGCACCTATTACACACATCCCGGTGTGTGCCAGTCTGCGTCTGACAAATTGTAACCAATAAAGTCATATCCGCCATGGAGGACTCTTGAGGTGTGATCCTGGGTGTTGTCCCATTTTACACATAGGTATGTGTCAACGGTGCAGCAATTTATTTATTTTTTTATTTTATTTTGCATTTATATCCCGGCCTTCTCCGAAGACTCAGGGCGGCTTACACTGTGTCAAGCAATAGTCTTCATCCATTTGTATATTATATACAAAGTCAACTTTTTATTGCCCCCAACAATCTGGGTCCTCATTTTACCTACCTTATAAAGGATGGAAGGCTGAGTCCACCTTGGGCCTGGTGGGGCTTGAACCTGCAGTAATTGCAAGCAGCTGTGTTAATAACAGACTGTCTTAGTCTGTTGAGCCACCAGAGGCCCCTCGCTGTAAGCATTGCATACGGGCATGTTTTTGAAAGGTGAAATATTGTGTTTGTAGAACAAAAAAAATCGAAACTTTATTGTGACTGTGATGGCTTGGTGCAAGTACGGATTAGGTGAAACCTGGTTCAAAAACGGTAACTGCGAGAGGGACCTTGGAGTCCTAGGGGATGATCACTTGAATAGGAGCCAGCAGTTGTGGCAGCAGCCAAAAAAAACAAAAACCCAGGGGTGAAATCCAGTAGGTTCTGACAGGTTCTGGAGAACCGGTAGCGGAAATTTTGAGTAGTTTGGAGAACTGGCAAATTCCACCTCTGGCTGGCCCCAGAGTGGGGTGGGAATGGAGATTTTGCAATATCCTTCCCCTGGAGTGGGGTGGGAATGGAGATTTTGCAATATCCTTCCCCTGGAGTGGGGAGGGAATGGAGATTTTGCAGTATCCTTCCCCTGGAGTGGGGTGGGAATGGAGATTTTGCAATATCCTTCCTCCGGAGGGGGGAAGGAATAGAGATTTTGCAATATCCTTCCCCTGGAGTGCAGATGGAATGGAGATTTTGCAGTATCTTTCCCCTGGAGTGGGGAGGGAATGGGGATTTTGCAATATCCTTCCTCCAGAGTGGGGAGGGAATGGGGATTTTGCAATATCCTTCCTCCGGAGTGGGGTGGGAATGGAGATTTTGCAATATCCTTCCCCTGGAGTGGGGAGGGAATGGAGATTTTGCAATATCCTTCCCCTGGAGTGGGGAGGGAATGGAGATTTTGCAATATCCTTCCCCCAGGAGTGGGGAGGGAATCGAGATTTTGCAGTATCCTTCCCCTGGAGTGGGGAGGGAATAGAGATTTTGCAATATCCTTCCCCTGGAGTGCAGATGGAATGGAGATTTTGCAGTATCTTTCCCCTGGAGTGGGGAGGGAATGGGGATTTTGCAATATCCTTCCTCCGGAGTGGGGAGGGAATGGGGATTTTGCAATATCCTTCCTCCGGAGTGGGGTGGGAATGGAGATTTTGCAATATCCTTCCCCTGGAGTGGGGAGGGAATGGAGATTTTGCAATATCCTTCCCCCAGGAGTGGGGAGGGAATGGAGATTTTGCAGTATCCTTCCCCTGGAGTGGGGAGGGAATGGGGATTTTGCAATATCTTTCCCCTGGAGTGGGGAGGGAATGGGGATTTTGCAATATCCTTCCTTCGGAGTAGGGTGGGAATGGAGATTTTGCAATATCCTTCCTCCGGAGTAGGGAGGGAATGGAGATTTTGCAATATCCTTCCTCCGGAGTGGGGTGGGAATGGAGATTTTGCAATATCCTTTCCCTGGAGTGGGGAGGGAATGGAGATTTTTGCAGTATCCTTCCCCTGCCACACCCACCAAGCCACACCCACAGAACCAGTTGTAAAAAAAAATTGAATTTCACCACTGAAAAAAAAGCTAATAAAATCCTGGGTTGTATTAACAGAGGCATAGAATGAAAATCAAGTGAAGTATTAATACCGCTTTATAAAACTTTAGTAAGGCCACACCTGGAATAACTGCACCCAGTTTTGGATTACAAAAAAAATGTGTTGAGAGTTTGGAAAAAGTGCAGAGAAGAGCAACTATGATGATCAAAGGCCTGGAGACTAAAACATATGAAGAACAGTTGCAGGATTTGGGTTTGGCTAGTCTAGAGACAAGAAGGAATAGGGGGGACATGAGAGCAGTATTCCAGTAGCGGCTGCCACAAAAAAGAGGGGGTCAAATTATTCTCCAAAGTATCAGGGACACGGTGGCTCAGGGGTTAGGACATCGAGCTTGTCGATCGAAAGGTCGGCAGCTCAGCGGTTCAAATCCCTAGTGCTGCTGTGTAATGGGGTGAGCTCCCGTTACTTGTCCCAGCTTCTGCCAACCTAGCAGTTCAAAAGCAGGTAAAAATGCAAGTAGAAAAAATAGGAACCACCTTTGGTGGGAAGAGAACAGCGTTCCGTGCGCCTTTGGCGTTGAGTCATGCCGGCCACATGACCCCGGAGACGTCTTCGGACAGCGCTGGCTCTTCGGCTTTGAAATGGAGATGAGCACCGCCCCTCTAGAGTCGGCAACGACTAGCACGTATGTGCGCGGGGAACCTTTACCTTGACCTTTTTACCTGTAATATATTCCCTGTCATTTTAAGCGATTATCTCAGTCGCTGCAACGTTGTTCAGTGGTGGGATCCAGCCGGTTCGCACCACTTCAGGAGAACCGGTTGTTAACTTTCTGAGCAGTTTGGTGAACTGGTTGTTGGAAGAAATCATGAGGGCAGAGAACCGGTTGTTCAATTATTTGAATCCCACCACTGGCGTAGGTGTTATCTCAAGACAAGATTGACTGTATCACACTTTGTGGTCTCTTTTTGCCCAGGTGACGTTATTGTCTACATTAATGAAGTCTGCGTCCTCGGACATACTCACGCGGACGTCGTCAAACTCTTCCAGTCTGTTCCCATTGGTCAGAGCGTCAACCTGGTGCTATGTCGTGGATACCCTCTGCCCTTTGACCCCGAAGATCCTGCCAACAGCGTAGTGCCACCACTCACCATGATGGAGAGGCCTCCGGTCATTGTCAATGGAAGACATAACTATGAAACGTATTTGGAATACATTTCTAGAACTTCCCAGTCCGTTCCGGATATAACGGATCGACCCCCACATTCCTTGCACTCCATTCCAGCAGAGAGTCAGCTTGATGGCACATTCCCGCCACCCATCCACGACGACAATGTGTCCATGGCCTCCTCGGGGGCCACTCAAGCTGAACTCATGACCTTAACCATTGTGAAAGGGGCCCAGGGCTTCGGCTTCACTATAGCGGACAGTCCCATGGGACAGAGGGTGAAGCAGATCTTAGATGTTCAGGGGTGCCCCGGTTTATGCGAAGGTGACCTCATTGTCGAGATCAACCAGCAGAATGTACAAAATATGAGCCATGTTGAAGTAGTGGATATACTCAAAGAATGTCCGGTTGGAAGTGAGACTTCTCTGTTTATCCATAGAGGAGGTAAGTCTGGAAGGTCTACGCAATTTACAGTCATTTGTGGTGGAAGTTCTAAAAGATGCTTGCTCCATCAGTGTGCTCTGTGAAGTAGAAGTCAGCTACCTCCTTAAATATAATAGGTGACAGTGATGATGATATCAATTCAATCGTGTCCAACTTTTGTTGATTCCATGGGACAGGTCTCTCCATATCTTCCAATCTTTGATATCTATGTAGATTCTCAATCCTCCAGGTCAGGGGTCTCCAACCTTGGCAAGTTTAAGACTTGTGGACTACAACTCCCAGAATTCCTCAGCCAGCTTTGCTTTAAGACTTGTGGACTACAACTCCCAGACTTAAGACTTGTGGACTACAACTCCCAGAAAACTTGTGGACTACAACTCCCAAAATTTAAGGCTTGTGGACTACAACTCCCAGATTTCCTCAGGACTTGTGGACTACAAGACTTGTGGAGACAAGACTTGTGGACTACAACTCCCAGAATTCCTCAGACTTGTGGACTACAACTCCCAGACTTAAGACTTGTGGACTACAACTCCCAGAAAACTTGTGGACTACAACACCCAAAATTTAAGGCTTGTGGACTACAACTCCCAGACTTCCTCAGGACTTGTGGACTACAAGACTTGTGGAGACAAGACTTGTGGACTACAACTCCCAGAATTCCTCAGACTTGTGGACTACAACTCCCAGAATTTAAGACTTGTGGACTACAACTCCCAGAATTTAAGACTTGTGACTACAACTCCCAGAGTTGTAGACTACAACTTTAAGACTTGTGGACTACAACTCCCAGAATTTAAGACTTGTGGACTACAACTCCCAGAGTTGTAGACTACAACTTTAAGACTTGTGGACTACAACTCCCAGGAGTTGAAGACCACAAGTCTTAAAGTTGCTAAGGTTGGAGACCCCTGCTCCAGGTCATGGTGCTTTTTCAAGAGGCAACTGGACTTTCTAGTTTTTATTTTTTATTTTATTTTTTATTCAAAAAGTTTTACAAAAAATTTTTCCCCCTTTCCCCCCAACCCCCCTCCCTTCACTAATTCCCTCCCCCCCTCCCCCCTGACTTCCCAGAACAAGCCCAAGGTATAGTTAAAAATAAAACAAACATATGCAAAGAAAATTTTTCCCCAAAACTATTATACCAATTTTCCCTCTCTAGCTCTGACTTCCTCCTAACATAACCAAAATCCTTCAAAAAAAAAATTAACAATTAACAGTAATAAGATATGTAAAGCAATAGAACAAATTAATCCTAAATTAAACCAGCTAAAGTATAAAAATCCAATCCCATTCAGAGAATATCTCCCTTATAGCTTCTATAACCATATAACTTTCTGGGTTTTCTTTGAAGATGTTTCATTTCCCATCCAAGAAGCTTCTTCAGCTCTAACTGAAAGGTGAGGAATGGAAGGATTTATACTCCTTTCAGACAGCTGGTCATTTGCATCCTTTTAGAGTATCATTGAGGCTACTTGGAGGTTTTCCGGTGGCCTCAGGGTCACCTGAGTGGTGCAAATGGGTGTAGAGCCTTCTTAGAACTGTTGAAAGGACCTGTGTTGTAGAATGGAGAGAGATGATGTCATATCCTCCCCTCCCCTGACTTCCCGGAACAAGCCCAAGGTATAGTTAAAAATAAAACAAACATATGCTAAGAAAATTTTTCCCCAAAATTATTATACCAATTTTCCCTCTCTAGCTCTGACTTCCTCCTAACATAACCAAAATCCTTCCAAAAAAAATTAACAATTAACAGTAATAAGATATGTAAAGCAATAGAACAAATTAATCCTAAATTAAACCAGCTAAAGTATAAAAATCCAATCCCATTCAGAGAATATCTCCCTTATAGCTTCTATAACCATATAACTTTCTGGTTTTTCTTTGAAGATGTTTCATTTCCCATCCAAGAAGCTTCTTCAGCTCTGACTGGAGGGTGAGGAATGGAAGGATTTATACTCCTTTCAGACAGCTGGTCATTTGCATCCTTTTAGAGTATCATTGAGGCTACTTGGAGGTTTTCCGGTGTCTTGAGGGTCACCTGAGTGGTGCAAATGGGTGTAGAGCCTTCTTAGAACTGTTGAAAGGACCTGTGTTGTAGAATGGAGAGAGATGATGTCATATCCCTTCCCCTCTGCCGAGAGAGGGCTGTTCAATTTTGACATAGATGGCCTCTTTGACCCCTCTCTTTCGAATCATAACTGCTTCTCTATATCCCAAAGGTGCTTTTTCAGGATTTTCTGGTTTTTCTTTGAAGACGTTTCACTTCTCATCCAAGAAGCTTCTTCAGCTCTGACTGGATGATGGGGGAACGGGAGGATTGATACTCCTTGCAGACAGCTGGTCATTTGCATCCTTTTTAGAGGGTCGTTGAGGCCACCTGGACTTTCTTTGTTTTTCCTTGAAGACGTTTCGCTTCTCATGCGAGAAGCTTCTTCATTTCTGTTCTTCAGGCAGAACCAAAAAAGCTTCTCGGATGAGAAGCGAAACGCCTTCAAGGAAAAGCAAAAAAAAGTCCAGTTGCCTCCTGAAAAAGCACCTTTGGGTTTCCTTCTTTGAGTTTTTCTATGCTCTGGCTGGTGGTCAGCTTTGATGGTGTCCAGTCCCGGTGTTCTTCTGTACAGTACATTTTTAAAAACGCAAACATAGGCAAAATGCAATATTATAAATTCTCCTTCCCTGGTTTTAAATAACTCCCACGAAGCATGCACACATGTACGTGAAAATTATGGTATTTATGTCATATTTTTTTTTGGCGTAATATTTGATCAAAGTACATTACAGCAGCCCTCAATTTTAAGATTGCAATTGAGGCCGAAATTTCTGTTGCTAAGTGAGACCTTTTGTTAAGTGACTTTTGCCCCATTTTGCGGCCCTGTTGTTAAGTTGTAAAGTGAGCAACAATGTTGTTAAATGAATCGGGCTTCCCCATTGGTTTTGCTTGTCAGAAGGTGGCAAAAGGGGGTCACGTGACCCCAAAGCACTGCAACTATCATAAATATGAGTCAGTTACAGTGGTGGTATTCTACCGGTTCACACCGGTTCGGCCGAACCGTTAGCTCCGACTTTCAGCAGTGAGCGAACCGGTTTGCTCTGATTTTGAAGTGGGCCTGCCCGCCCTCCCCTGCATTGTACTTACCTATATTTCTGTTTTCCAAAGCCCAGCTGATCGGTGCGGCAGAGTAGATTGCCACACCTCAGCTGTTTTCCTTGCCAGCAGCAATGTGGAAGGTGAGATTTCAGCAAAGTGCGCACTCAGCGAACCGATTGTCAAATCAGTAAGATCCCACCACTGGTCAGTTACCAAGAGTTTGAGTTTGGATCATGTGACCACGGGGGATGCTTCAACGGTCAAACTGTGAAACATGGTCATAAGTCATTGTTTTCAATGACGTAACTTTAAACCAGTGGTTCTCAACCTTTATAGTGCTACGACCCCTTTAATACAATTCCCCACGATGTGGCGACCCCCCAACCGTAAAATTATTTTCGTTTTGAATTTATCGCGCCTGAAGCCGTATTGGCTAGCGATCGGAACTGCTTGCGATTGCCTTGAGGACAGAGGGATTAAAGCGGAGACTCCTCCCCTATTAAGTTTATGGCGCCTGAAGCCAGGTTAGGCTAGGGATTGGGAGTGATTGCAGCTGGCTTGAGAGGGAGACATCAGAGCAAAGATTTCTCTCTTTTTTAATTGATCGCGCCTGAAGCCGAATTTTGCTAGCGATTTGAAGAGCCTGCAGCTGGCTTGTGGAATCAACCATTGGAGCGCGATTCTTCGACTCGCAAGTATACTTCCCATATTTCCGATGGTCTTAGGCGACCCCTGGCAAATCGTCATTCGACCCCCAACAGGGTCCCGACCCACAGGTTGAGAACCGCTGCTTTAAACAATCACTAAAGAAACTTGTGGACTGATCAATCAGATCCCGCATTCAAACTGGCAGAGAACATATGCAAAAACTGGTTGTACGTAAAGTAGGCACCCATATTTATATCATGTAAGATTCCTTACCTTTGAGACCATTCTCCAACTGGATGATATTCAATATAATCATCTTCATTTAATGACCCCATAATCCCTTGCGGGGCGGAGTCTGGGCAAGTGAATGGAGCTAGCAGATTGTTTTAATGGCCGGATGCCCTTCCTGTTGCCAATGCGGAGTTTTGTTCGGCAAATAGATTCTCCCAGAGGGAGAAATATCTGCCTCTACCTAGGATCGAACTCACAGCCTCCTGATTGTGAGGCGAGAGCTCCACCTCTAGGCCACCGCACCGCTCCTGACATTCGATATAATCCATTTTTACAAAATTAGTTTCAGATTTTGCCGTTATCCGTCTGGCATGAATACATGAATGCTCAGATCTGTAAGTCATTTATAAACAATTAGTACAGATTAAACTTCATTAGAAACTATCCTGAGGAATTAAAATTAATTGAACCGACTCACAAAGGAAGAGAAATCATGCGTCTGGCTACAAATCTGGAGAAAACAATGAAGCGACTTCGGATGGCTTGTTTAACTCCTGAAAACTGATAGAGAGATTGTCCTCGACTTACAACAGTTCATTTAGTGACTGTTCAAAGTTACCACATTGAAAAAAGTGACATGACTATTTTTAACACTTACAACCGCTCCAGCATCCCTATGGTCATGTGATCAAAATTGCTTGGCAACTGGCATGTACTTTTCATGGTTGCAGTGTCCCAGGGTCACATGATCCCCTTTTGAGACCTTCTGACAAACAAAGTCAGTGGGGAAGCCAAATTCACTTAACAACCAGGTTACTAATTTATCAACCACGGTCACCTTCTTTTAACAATCCTATAATCCCTAGCAGGGTGGAGTCAGAGCAACTGAATGGAGCTGAGTGTTTACTGGCCGGATGCCCTTCCCTGTCGCCAATGCGGAGTTTTGTTCAGCTGATCTATTCTCAACGAGCCCAGAGAGAGAAATATCTGCCTCTACCCAGGATCGAACCCACAGCCTCCCAATTGTGAGGTGAGAGCTCCACCTCTAGGCCACCCCACCACTCAACTTATCAACCACAGTGATTCACTTAAAAGCCGTGGCAAGAAAAGTCATAAAATTAAAGTCACTTAACAAATGTCTCGCTTAACAACAGAAGTGTTGGTGGTCAATTGTGGTCACTAAGTCGAGGACTACCTGTATTAGGAATATTCATTACAGATACAGAGAGGTTGACATTTCTTTTACATACAAAATACGAAAGGTGCATTATAGGTTTTGCAGGTCAGAGGTGCAGGTCGGAAGTAATTTTACCACCGGTTCGCCGTGCACTAAAAATGTGAGCGCGCACCCTCGCTTTGCTCATGCGCGCACCTTCCACACATGCTGTCGTGTCCCACTCCTCCTCTGACGGCCGGGTCGGGGAAGTCCGTATCAAGCATGGCTGCAAAGCCTCTGCAGCTTTTCCAAAGTTCTGTCAGAGTTCTCAGGGCAGGCAGGAGACCAGGATGTGACTTCAGCAATCCAAGTTAGACTTTGCCTGACTCAAAGAATGCCAGAAAGCAGATCCTTTATATAGGCCATGGGGTGTGGCTCCATGACTCAGCACTTATCCAGGCCTGCCCCTCCCTTCCTTTTGCTGACGTCGCCTCTCCATTCTCCGGAAGCGTGGATCTATCCATTGCATCGTTTCGTCTCCAGCTGTTGGTAATCCCAGCTCGTGGCTGGCTTCAGGCGCACATGCTATCGGAGGGAGGTTTGTTTGCTCGGTTTGTCCGGGCATGGTGCCAGGGCTGGGGGCTGGAGGCATGCCAGGACATTCTTCTGTACTATCAGTCTCTGGCTGAGATAGCAGGAGATGAGAGGGGCCCAGCTGCGGGGGGGGCGAGCGAAGCACAACACATGCACCCGGCCTTCCGCGCATGCGCTTTGCTCGAACGCATGGGCACAACTTAGAAAATGTGGCTAAACAGGACAGCATAGCGGCGGAGCGGGTGGGCAGGCCCATCCACAGGTTGCCACTACCGGTTCGCCTGAACTGGTCCAAACCGGCTGAAACCCTGTCGCAAACCACGGCCGCAGGTAAAATGAGAAGAGAGCATCTTTTTTCTCCAACTGTGAAAACCTAACTCCGAATAGATTTGAACTGGAACTGAATATTTGTTTTCATCCCAAGTAAGAGAATAATTCAGTTAAATGAAAAGTAATTGCTTACCTGGCATTTGAGCGGGAGCCGAAGACCTGCATTGATTATCCTTCTGGGAAATTTTACTGTTGACGTCTTCCTGCCATGGAAGGCTGGTGTGACAATTTGGATGCTATTTGTATTCCGAGAACATCCTGAAAATTACATGAGAATTTCAAACTTTAAAAAAGCCACAGAGAACAGCACCCGCTCTGCTAGAGAGACGTTCCCGCACCTAGTTTTGGTCACCACGCTATAAAAAAGATGTTGAGACTCCAGAAAGAGTGAAGAGAAGAGCAACAAACATGATTACGGAATGATTGGAGGCTAAAACATACGATCAGAGGCGCGTTTCGCATAATTTTACCACCGGTTCGCCCTTCATCGAAAATGTGAGCGTGCGGCCTTTGGTGCATTCTCTTTGCTCACCGCGTGGGGCTCGCACACATGCACGTGGCTTAGAAAATGAGGCTAAATAGGACAGTATAGCGCCGTGGGGCGGGGGCGGGCCCTATCGCCGCTATCGGTTCGCCCAAACCGGCCCAAACCGGCTGAATACCACCTCTGCATACAATGGACGGTTGTAGGAACTGGGAATGGCTGGTCTAGTGAAGAGAAGGACCAGGGGAGACATGATAGCAGTCTTCCAATATTTGAGGGGCTGCCACAGAGAGGAGGAAGGGGGTCAAGCTATTTCCCAAAGCATCTGAAGGCCAGACAAGGAATAATGGATGGAATCTGATCAAGGAGAGGTTCATCTATAACTTTCTTTTTATCAAAAAAGTATTTTTTATTTTCCATAATAATTCCAACAATTTGACCAGCATACAGTACAATCACTTATCCGACCATCAATCCTATACACAATTTATGCTCAATCGGGCCTGCTCAGCCCCCACTCCCTTCCCCGAACTTTTCTACCCTTCTCTACCATCTTCTACTTTCCCCAACCTTCCTCCTCCTCACTTTCCTACTTCCTCTCCTCCTTCCCACTTTCATCCTTTCTAACCCTCTCTCTTCCCCTCCTCCTTCTCCTCCTACCCTCTCTTCCCCCTCCCTTCTTTCCTACCTACCTACCTACCTACATTCTTCCTTCTTTCTGCTCCTCTCTCCCTACCCTTTCCCTTCTGGTATGTTTGCTGAGCAGCCCTGACTTTACACCATTTCAAGTTATTTAATTCTACAATTATTCCTGTACAATGGCAATCAATCAATTTCTAAACTTCCCCTCCCCTTCCCACCTACCTCCCCGACTTCCCAGAACAGAATACAGGGTATAGTATCTAACAAACATAATCTAAAATAAAACATAAAACATAATCCTCAGTCATTTCACACCTTCACACTATCAATTCCCTTCTTTCTTAAAAATACTAATACAAAACAAATCCTAACTTCACTCAAAAACTAATTGGCATTTTTTAATCTGATACTTATTTTGAATATAATCAATCCCCTTTCTCCATTCCAAAATATATTTTTCTTGTGTATAGTCTTTCAAATAGGCAGAAATTTTTGCCATTTCTGCATCTATAACTTTCAAGGTTTCTAAGCTTCAGATTACAAATTGTCTTTTTGTTTCAATTTTGAGAGTCACACAAGTCCTCTCAGTTCCTCTTCTGTTATCCATTAAGGGAGCATTCCTTAAATTTATTAGGATTTTGTCTCACAAGTGGTTGAAATAGAGGCACTCCTTCCCGGCTTCTGTCTAATTAATTTGAAAGGAAACACACACACACACCCATCTATATCAGATTCTATTGTTTTAAAATAATTCTCCCACAAAAGGTTTAAATGCTTCCTTTCTCTGTGACTTTGAAGGGCTAATATCTTTTCTTTAAAAAACAAACAAACATTTAATCTCTATTTTAGTTGTCCCTTCCAGCTCATGAGCTCTTTGTACAATTTTTCTTCTTCTTCACAAGCTTTTGTAAATCTTATTATGACATATTTTGGCTCTTAGTACAGGGGGAAAAAACCCTCCTTGACACATTTACCGTATTTTTCAGACTATAAGACGCACCTGACTATAAGACGCATGTAAATTTAAAAGAGGAAAACAACAAAAAAAATTTTTGGCCTTCATGCACTCCTTTTGGGGGGCCTTTTTTGGGGGGGGGCTTTTCCAGCCTTTTTTCAGTCTGTTTTTGGTGCTTCAGAAAAAACAGGCCAAAAAAAGCCTCAAAAATGAGCCAAAAAAGCCTCAAAAACAGGCCAAAAAAGGCTAAAAACAGGCTGAAAAGAGGCCTGAAAAAGGCCCAAAAACAGGTCGTGCAGAGGTCAAAAAATGGCCGGTAGGTGGGCGGAGCTTCGGTAATATTCAGTCTATAAGGTGCACAGACATTTTCAGCACCTTTGGGGAGACAAAAAAGTGCAAAAAATACGGTATATTCCAGGGGTGAAATTCAAAATTTTTCCCTACCGGTTCTGTCGGCGTGGCTTGATGGGCATGGCAGGGGGAGGATATTGCAAAATCTCCATTCCCACCCGGCTCTGGGGCCAGCCAGAGGTGCTATATATGCCGGTTCTCTGAACTATTCAAAATTTCCGCTACCGGTTCATCAGAACCTTGTTAGAACCTGCTGGATTTCACCCCTGGAATATTCGTTGCAGCAAGCTATTTGAACTTGGGTGATCTCCTCTGGATTCCTTTGATCAATAGAAAAAAAAAATCGGCATTAGAACACAAGTCCTGCCCCTTTTATGCCCCATCTCAACACCCATACAAAAAGGTGGTGCTTATAACGCAACACCGCTTTTGTTGTTTGTGTTTGCCGTCTACCACGTCCCATCTTGGCAGCGAACGTTTTCAGCTTACCCTTTTTCATTTTCAGTCGCTATAGAAAAAAAATATAGTGAGACTGAGATAGGGAAGAATTTAATTATGCCTCCTGGAAAGGTTCTCTCTTTGTTTGATTAAAAACATTTTTATGTTTTGCCACAGTCTTTCCGGTTATACTTCTTTTTTTTTTTCTTGCCGGATCCCCTTGCCGGATTGTTCCCTTTTTAATTGCTGTTTTATTCTACATCTCTCAACATCAGGACAACTGCTCTTGTCAAATCACTTCTCTTCAAATTGGTTCTGCAAAAAAGGGGAAGATTTTTCCGCCCATTATCTTGCACTTTTATCCCACGACTGGTAAATACAACGCTTGTGGGAGAAATGTCTCCCTCAAATGTCTTCCCTGAATTATTGTCTTCAGAATGGGGGGGGGAAGTCTATTCCAAATCATACTGACACCACATTTTGAAAACAAATGAGACAGATAGATATAGATAGATAGACAATAGATAGATAAATAGACAGACAGACAGACAGACAGACAGACAGACAGATATAGACAGATAGATGATAGACAGATGGACAGATAGATAGACATAGACAGACATACAGACAGACAGATGATAGATACAGGCAGATAGACAGACAGACAGACGGACAGATGATAGATACAGGCAGGCAGACAGACAGACAGACGGACAGATGATAGATAGATAGATAGATAGATAGATAGATAGATAGATAGATAGATAGATAGATAGATAGATAGATAGATAGATAGATAGATAGATAGATAGAGTGGGTGGGTGGGTGGGTGGATGAGTGGACGGATAGATATACATGATATACAGACAGACATACAGATAGATGATAGACACAGACAGATGACAGATAAATAAATAAATGATGGATGGATGGATGGATGGATGGATGGATGGAGTGGGTGGGTGGGTGGATGAGTGGACGGATAGATATACATGATATACAGACAAACAGATAGATGATAGACATAGATAGATAGATAGATAGATAGATAGATAGATAGATAGATAGATAGATAGATAGATAGATAGATAGATAGATAGATAGATAGATAGATAGATAGATAGATAGATAGATAGATAGATAGATAGAGTGGATGGGTGGATGAGTGGATGGATAGATATACATGATATACAGACAGACAGACAGATAGATGATAGACACAGACAGATAGACAGATAAATAAATAAATGATGGATGGATGGATGGATGGATGGATGGATGGATGGAGTGGGTGGGTGGGTGGATGAGTGGACGGATAGATATACATGATATACAGACAAACAGATAGATGATAGACATAGATAGATAGATAGATAGATAGATAGATAGATAGATAGATAGATAGATAGACAGACAGACAGACAGACAGACAGACAGACAGACAGACAGACAGACAGACAGACAGACAGACAGGTGTGTGTATGTGTCTGTGTGAGTTAAGAGAGAGAAAGGTCCATTTAGCACAAATATATGAAAATGCATTATAACAAAACCTCCTAACAAGAATCTAAGAATTTCAGATCAGTCGAAATAAAGAAGGAAAATAAAACAATGGATGATTCTTTTCCCGTGAGGATCCTTTATTTTATTTTATTTTTCTCTGACTTTGAAAAAGAAATTATTCAGCCTCTTTGGATTTGAAAGACATAGCTAACAAAGCGGAAATAACTCCTAATAACAAAACTAGAGCAATAGTGCATAAACATGACAGGTTAAGTGGAAAACATTTTGGCGGTGACATTCATATCAAAATGCCAGCCTCTCTTTTTTTAAAAAAAAAATAAAATAAAAATAAAGTATCGCTGAAAACAAAGTTGAAACATTTATTCTTATCTGGTAGTTCCACAGTCCTACAGAATTTACACATATATGAGTTGATAAACTAGTGAACATGCTAATTTATTTCAGTCATGAAATATGAACAACCAGTTATAAGAGAATAATGGAGTTGGAAGGGTCCTTGGAGGTCTTCTAGTCCAACCCCCTGCTCAAGCAGGAGACCTGATACCCATGATGACGAACCTATGGTATGCGTGCCACAGGTCGTATACGGAGCCATATTGGTGGGCACATGAGTGTTGCCTACCTCAGCTGCAGTGTGCATGCGCGCACCGGCCAGCTGATTTTTGGGACCAATGGAAGTTGGCAAATGGGCTGTTTCTGGCCTCTGGAGGGCCTCCAGGAGGGTGGGGAAAGCCATTTTCGCCCTCCCCAGGCTCCTAAAAGGCTCTGGAGCCTGGGGAGAGCGAAAAACAGGCCTTCTGGTCCCACCGGAAGTCAGCAAACTGGCCATTTCTGGCCTCTGGAGGGCCTCCAGGAGGGTGGGGAAAGCCATTTTCACCCTCCCCAGGCTCCCAGAAAAGCTCTGGAGCCTGGGGAGAGCAAAAAAAGGGCCTTCCCCCGCAGAGGCTCTCTGGAGGCCGGAAACAGCCTGTTTCCCGACTTCTGGTGGGCCCTGAAGGCTCGAAAAGTAGCTGGCCGGCGCGCGCATGCGTGCCAGATCTGAACTCGCATTCCCACTGATATGGCTCCACCTGTGCCACGTGTGCCGTTGGTTCGCCATCACGGCCCTATATCATTCTGGACAAATGGTTGTCTGACCTCTACTTAAAAGCCTCCAGTGTTGGAACACCCACAACTTCTGGAGGCAACCCTTTCCACTGGTTAATTGTTCTCGCTGTTAGGAAATTTTAGTTCCTTATAAATAAGTGACAATCCTTTCTCTAATCTTCGTGTAGCGATTACAGATGAAGACATTTGTGTCCATGTTCTTTAAGAGAAAGAAATCACAAATCAACATCTGGAGTGACAAATCACAAATCAACGTCTTTAATGTGTACATTTTGTCCCAAAATCTGTCCTGTAATGAATAATCAATAGATCATTGACTATGTTTTGCAAAAAAAAAAATAATCCTTCAGTGATGGAGCACCCACAATGTCTGAAGGCAATCTATTCCATTGGTTGACTGTGTGATCCGGTGATCCAGTATTCTCTTGAAATGGCCAGCTGACAGAGAGTGAGAGAGTGGATCAGGGGTGAAATGCTCCCGGATCGGACAGGATCGTGCGATCCGGTAGCGATGGCGGCTGCTGGTTCAGAGGACCGGTAGCAAAAATCCCTGCCCCGCCCCCCGCCTCTGCTGAGCTGCACCATTAGCAGAGGGTTTTCTTTTTTACTTTTAAAAGCTGGTTTTGCTTCAGCCGAAACCTGCCTTTAAAAGTTAAAAAAAAGCCTTTGAGGATCCTGCCCCTCAGCTGAGATCGGCAGCCTTTAAACTTAAAAATTATTAAAATTAAAATTAAAGGCTACTCTGGGGATCTCACCTGAGTTCCTCATCAGCAGAACCTTAAAAAACATGTTTTCTGTAGAAAACATGTAGAAAAACTCCTTTTAAAAGAGTCTAAGACACTTACCTAATTACTGATCAACCTCATGGCTTTTCTCACAGCCCTAAAGCCCCAGTTTCGCTTTTAACACCAGACTGAACTAATCTAAACTTAGCTAATCTATTTCACCACTGAGTAATTAATGCTGTCTGGCTGAGGAACTCTGGGAATTGAAGTCCACAATAAAATAAAATAAAATAATAAAATAAAATATTTGTGCAGCTTTCTGAGATTTGGTGTGTTTCTGTAGTGTTTCACTCTAACTACACAAACACACAAAATTTCAGAAAGCTGTATGTGGTATTTTGTGTGTGTGTGTGTCAGTTGTGTGTGTGTAAAGTGTGAAAGTTGGTTTTTGAGCTTTTTGTGGCTGTGTGAAGTGTGAAGTGCAGCTGCTTTTACATTGTGTGTGAGTCAGTTGTGTTATGTTGTGTTGTGTGTGTGTAAAGTGTGAAAGTTGGTTTTTGGTACCTCTTATTGTTTTTTTATACTTTGTTTATTATTTTTATTATTTATTGCTATTGGACACGCCCATCAGTCATCTGACCACCAAGCCACGCCCACCAATTAAGCCACGCCCACAGAATCGGTAGGGGGGGGGAATTAGATTGGCTGTGGAAAAAACTGGGGAAGAGCAAAGTCAGGCTGGGCAGAGCAGGGGAGAGGCAGAACAAGGGAGAGGGAGTTCATAGGAAGACCAAGGCGCACCCCCTCCTCATCCTAGGCAACACAGCGAGGAATGGAGAAGAGAGCAACAAATAAATAAATAAATAAATTTGATAAATAAATAAATAACGTGTGTTGCGTGGCTTACGAGAGAAGAAAGGGACCCGATCCTCTTTACAAGGCACAGGTGCTGATGGAGTTTAAAAGGAAAGGCAAATGGAAGGGGCAGTTGTTGGGAACAAACACTGAGTTTATCTGGTGTTTCTTTGAATCCTGGCATCCTCCCGACTGGTTTGATTTATTGCCGTGCTACTTTACTTGTGGAATTCCTTATTTGGCTTGCCCTGCTGGATTGATTGCCTTGTCTTGTCTTTGGATTTTTTGTTAGAAGTTTTCTGCTTACAACGTTTGGGGACTGAAGTATTGCCAGCCAAAGGCTATGACAGGTTGGTGGAAGAGCTCTCTCTCCAGGCCAGAGAGTTGAAAGGGACATTGGGGGCACAGTTGGTGATCATAAAGGGACTCCTATCGGTTCTCTGGCTGTGTTGCCTTTGTGTCACGCCCTGGGTCATCAGACTATCCCATAAGGAGGTACATCTGGTAGGACCCAGAAGAAGGGCCTTCTCCATGGTGGCTCCCTCCCTTTGGAATATCACCCTTTCAAAAATTAGACTGGCCCCCACTTTGACACTCTTTCGTAAGGCCCTGAAGACTTGGTTTTGCCTGGGCAACCCAGAATGGGATGGAGGCTATCAAATGACTCATTTGACTGTGTGTTGTTGCCAGGGAAGGTAGGGAGTTATTACTTTTTATTTTCTATTTTCTATACTGTGTTTTTATTGCTTGTAAGCCGCCTAGAGTTACTATGAATGAGGAGATGGCCATATCATTGTCTTTTAATGACCCCATAATCCCTTGCGGGGTGGAATCTGGGCAACTGAATGGCGGTAGCAGAGAGTATTAATGGCTGGATGCCCTTCCTGATGCCGATGCGGAGTTTTGTTTCAGCAGATATATTCTCATTGTGCCCAGAGAGAGAAATATCTGCCTCCATCTAGGATTGAACTCACAGCCTCCTGATTGTGAAGCGAGAGCTCCACCTCTAGGCCACCACACCAAGGAGATGGCCGTATAAATTTCCCAAATAAAAAAAAAAAAAAATGAAAGCTGGCAAGCAGACAGCTCTTATGGAAAGCATTGTCAGGCAGAAAGAATTGGGTCTTACGTCAAGATTTACTGCTCAAGCTCGTACCCAAGAATCTAGTCAACTAAAGTTCAAGTGCTCAATTGGTGCCAGATAAGTGTCAACGGAATTCAAGACGCATTGAATCTGGGCCATTTGTGGCAATGTATTGATTCTAGGCTGATGGCTCACTTGACTCTTCCCCCTCTTCTCCTATAAACATACACCTGCCGCAGAAGCAATTTATACCAATATCCTGAACATCCACATTTTCTGGAAGTCGCTTTCAGAGACATGAGGGGCAGGGGTGGTATTTACTTACCTTCGCTACCGATTCACAAATGTGAGCATGTGCATGCCACCTCCGCACATGCACAGGGACTTCTGCACTTGCGCGGATCGTCAAAAACGGGATGTGATGATGTCTGGGTGGGTGGGCGGAGCCTCCCACAGCTGCCACCACCAGTTCACCTGAGCCAGGTAGAACTGGCTGAATACCACCACTGGTGGAAGGGTTTCTTCCACAACCTTTCAAGAAACTTTATATTCGAAAGCAATTTATTTTCAGAGCTGATGAGCATGCAAGTATGTTTCATTTCTCCACTTGAACACGGAATCGGCGCTGCCACCAAATTTAATAACAGGAAATCATTTCAGGGAAAAGTTTGCCCTTAAATTAAATAAAGGTCAGACTACTCGGGACCTCTAAAGAGTCATGCTGAGGCTCATTATTCCACAGGAAAGGGCCAGAATAACATCTGTTCATTTTCAGGAAAGATCCTTGCCCTGCTCTTCAGACAGTTTAATTAAGGCCACCTTATGCGGAGATGTTGCCTGTGGCGAAAGACAATAAAATCCGTACCGTTCAATGTAGTTGTGACAAGTGATGTGCAAACAAGGGACATCTGTTGAGCCAGCTCTGTAGAATATTTTGACTTAACAGTTGTGATGCCTCCAGACCGGGTGTTGTGACCAAGACCCAAGTAGTGATTACTAAACACAATTCAGTCCTCAACAAACTTATTTTATTAAAACAGCTGAGAATTAATTCATTCTCAGCTTCGTCCAAAACAAAATTCTTAATAACCAATCCGTTGGCCTTATCACCAACCTTTGATGTCTTTGGCAACCTGCCAAAGGCTTTTCTTGGCAAAAAACTCACAAAGTTCAAGAGATGCTGACAAGAAGCACGGAAATCAATGTTGCTTTCCTACAAAGAACCCAACGGCTTGTTGCTGCTCTTTTAAGCCTTATGGGAGGGGCCAATCATCTTCTGGCCTTGCTCCCGAGTTGTCCTTTTTTTCTTCAGCTGCTCTTGCCTTCTGGCAGCTCTTCACATGCGTGCATAGGAACAGGCTCCTCCTATTCCTTTGCCTCTCTGCTGTCCGCCTCTGCAGGCTCTGAAGTCCGCACATCGCTCCCAGATGGCCCTGGCCCCATCTCTGCCTCTGATGTAGAGCCCTCATCTGGGCCTTCCCCTGACTCCAGAACTGGTCCATTGTCCTTCCCAGCTTCCTCGCTGTCTGACTCCGCTGCCAGGTCCGCAGGCTGCTGGTGGACCACAACACCGGGAAGGATGGATGGGAGTAGAGGTGGGCTTCACATACTGTAGCAACCCAGCTATCGTGGTGCTGGTTCACTCAGCACCAGAAATGTGAGAGTGTGTGTGATCCGCGCATGTGTGTAGCATGATGAAACACGGCAATTCACTCACAGGCACCATCCGCACATGCGTGTGACATCAAACAACACAGCGATATAGGATGGGATTGCTCCCAGGGGGGTGCAGGTTGCCACTACCGGTTCGCCTGAACCGGACTGAACCGGCTGAATACCACCTCTGGATGGGAGCTTTAAGACAATCCAGCTACAGAACGCTGTGCTGGAAAATGCTTTCTAGCCATTAGTTAGAAAGTCCTGAGTTTCGCCAGTTTCCATAGAATGAAATCAACAGATTAGGGAAGTGGTAGTCAACCTGGTCCCTACCGTCCAGTAGTGGGCGTTCCAGCTTTCATGGTGGGCGGTAGGGGTTTTGTCCGATACTGAAGCACTTTCCTTTTTTTTAACTTAATTGACTTTTTAAAAAAAATTCATAGCATTATTTAAAAACATTTTCATTAGGTTTTGATAAAATTCCCTGTGACAATTTAAATTTCTGAAAATATACTATTTGTATTGCCCGTGCATAAGTTTAGTTCATGTTACTTAAGTGAAACTAAATGGTGCTATATTGCGACCGCAAACAAAAGAGCCTTGTCCTAGAATAGCTCGCGCATCTCCCCCCACACCACCCAGCTGTAACAGACAAGCAGAGCTGGTAGCCGGTGCCCCCCAACAACTCAACCCATGATGCGCGAGAGGCATGCACAGACGATGATACATGGCACATTACTGTGGAACCGATGGGCGGTTAGAAAATTTTACTACTAAAAGAGATACAAAAGTGGGTGGTAGGTATAAAAAGGTTGACTACCCCTGGATTAGGGTATCAAACATTTTGCTTTCTATATTCTGCCTAGTACAACTTCAAGAAGCCCTCATTACAGTATCACTTAGTAGGACTAGCAGTACGGAAGACCACAGGTCCTGCAATAGTTCTAACTATCTATAGAAGAGAAGATTTGTAGCTCAGGGTTGAACTGAGCTATTGAATCCTTCGGTGCTCCCTGAGCTTGGGGGTTTTCTTGCAGAACATTTCATTACCCAGACTATGTAACATCAGTGCACTGATGCTGTTCCCTAGTTTGGTAATGAAACGGCTGCAAGAAGATCACCAAGCTCAGAGAGCGTATCTAACTATCTCACAAGATCTTATTTTACCCAAGTGATCTGGAATAAGTGGATAGCTAAAAAAAATTTAAATGTATCTCTGTATATACTGTCTTGAAGGAACTACTTTAAAAAAAATAGATACACTAGAAATAGAGTGGTTAAAAAGATAGAAGATAGATGGTAGATAGATAGATAGATAGATAGATAGATAGATAGATAGATAGATAGATAGATAGATAGATAGATAGATAGATAGATAGATAGATAGGCAGGCAGGCAGACACACAGACAGACAGACAGAGACTGAGATATGAGAAAGAGAGAGATGGCTGATGGATGGATGGATGGATAGATGGTTGGATGGATGGTTGGATGGATGGATGGATGATAGAAAGACTTAAAGATTAAGGTGGTAGGTAGGTAGGTAGGTAGGTAGGTAGGTAGGTAGGTAGGTAGACAGGAGGGAGGGAGGGAGGGAGGGAGATAGATAGACAGATTGACAGACAGACACACAGACAGAGATGAGAAAGAGAGATGATGGATGGATGGATGGTTGGATAGTTGGATGGTTGGATGGATGATAGAAAGACTTAAAGATTAAGATGATAGGTAGGTAGACAGACAGACAGACAGGAGGTAGGTAGGTAGGTAGGCTGATAGAGAGAGAGAGAGAGAGACAGACAGACAGACAGACAGGCAGGCAGGCAGGCAGGCAGGCAGGCAGGCAGACACACACAGAGATGAGAGAGAGAGAGAGACATGATGGATGGATGGATGGATAGATGGATGGATGGATGGATAGATAGATAGATGGATGGATGGATGGATGGATGATAGAAAGACTTAAAGATTAAGGTGATGAGTAGACAGACAGGCAGACATGATAGAGAGAGAGAAGAGATAAATAGATGAGAGAGAGAGAGGGAGGGAGGGAAAGAGGGAGAGGGAGAGAGAGAGAGAGATAGCAAGATGATAAGACAGACGTAGATAGAGAGTAAGGTATCGGTAAAAGACTGGGGTTTTTTCCATACTCACCTTCATATGTAAATTATAGGACTAACTTAACCCAAAAGCTGGCTTCCTGTTTCTTTGCACAAAACGTTCCCTGTTCGCTAAATTTATGAACACTGTGAAATGCAAACAATACTTCAAAGCGCCTTGTAACACTGGAAAGCTGGAGGATTTGTTACACCCTTCCATCCTTGGATGAAACGAAATAAGCGCATACGGCAGTAAAGGAAGACACAGCTATTCTTTATGTACAGTGTAGGTCTTCCTTCTGGGCTGAGACCGAGCCTCGGAGATTTAAATTGGATTCTGCTTTCACAAAGGTGAGCATTAAAAAAAAGATTTAGTTAATGTTTGGGTATGTGTGCAGCCTCATCGTTTCGGTGGATAATCTACATTTTAGGCAACTTACACGATTAAGGATGTTTCCGGTAAACCGTTTAAGGTATCGAACTTGATATGCCGCCCAGTTCGCCAAAAGGTGGCTTACAGGCATTGAATAAAATGCAGCGTAGAACATTAAAACAATAAATAAAGAGCTTACATTTTAAAATGCAATTAAAATAAAATTAAGGAGGATGGGAGAGGGAAGGAGTGAGGTGCAAGTAGAGGGGAAGTAGATATTCTCTACTCCATCAACCACCTTCAAACTGTTCTGGCCTAGGCTTCCCCAGCAGCACGAAGCCGAGTCCTTGTCCCTATAAACCCTTTTTATTTAATTTACACTGAATTCCTCTCCAGCAAAGTCTTTCCTCTCCCGTAGTCTTTCAAGATAGTTCACACTTACCAACCTTTATCAGGCTTGGAGAGCGGCCAGGCCGATATCCTTCAGACACCGCAATACTTAGCAAGAATGCAGGAATGAACTTATTTTCTCCTGCAAACTCCATTCCCCTTTTGCTCCTCTTTTATTCCCTCTGGGAGGGGCCATTCATCGTCCACCTGTGGCCTTACTCCCAAGTCGACCCTTGTTCTTTAGCTGTTTCCTTCGTCTGGCAACTCTGAGGATGTGCACACCGGGAACAGGCTCCAGCTGTTCATCTGCCTCACTGATGTCTGACTCCAAAGGCAGCTGATAACTGGCATTCGGCCCTGGCCCCCTCTCTGCCTCCGATGCAGAGCCCTCATCAGAGCCTTCCCCAGACTCCAGGACTGGCCCATGTTCTTCCCCAACCTCCTCACTATCTGAATCTGCTGCCAGATCCTCTGGCTGCTGGCAGGCCACAAAACAACCTACCACACCCATATTGGGGTAGAGCATAGAATAATAGGGTTGGAAGGGACCTCAGAGATCATCTAGTCCAACCGCCAACAAATGTTGCCTGCGGAAGGGTATAGAAAAAGTCCTATAAATTAATGATACTATATTTTTTTTAAAAAAATGATAGTTTGATAAATGCTACATTTATGAAACCTAGAGGAGCTATTTAGGCCAGGCAGAATAACAGAGTCGGAAGGAATAGAATAGAATAGAATAGAATAGAATAGAATAGAATAGAATAGAATAGAATAGAATAGAATAGAATAGAATAGTTGGAAGGGACCTTGGAGGTCTTCTAGTCCAACCCCTTGCTTGAGCAGGAGACCCTCTACCATTTCAGACAAATGGTTGTCCAATCCCTTCTTAAAAACTTCCAGTGTTGGAGCATCCAAAACCTATGGCGGCAAATCATTCCACTGATAAATTGTTTCCACCAAGAGGAAATTCCTCCTTAGTTCTAGGTTGCTTCTCTCCTTGATTAGCTTCCATCTGTTGCTTCTTGTCCTGCCTTCAGGTGCTTTGGAGAATAGGTTGACCTCCTTTTCTTTGTGGCAGCTCCTCAAATGTTGGAAGACTGCTACCATGTGTCCCTTAGTTCTTCTTTTCACTAGACTAAGTTAAAGGTTCCCCTCGCACGTATGTGCTAGTCGTTCCCGACTCTAGGGGGCGGTGCTCATCTCTATTTCAAAGCCGAAGAGCCAGCACTGTCCGAAGACGTCTCCGTGGTCATGTGGCCGGCATGACTCAATGCCAAAGGCGCACGGAACGCTGTTACTTTCCCATCAAAGGTGGTCCCTATTTTTCTACTTGCATTTTTTACATGCTTTCGAACTGCTAGGTTGGCAGAAGCTGAGACAAGTAATGCGGAACTAGGGATTCGAACCGCTGATCTGCCGACCTTTCGATCGACAAGCTTAGCATCTTAGCCACTGAGCCACCGTGTTCCTTTTCACTAGACTAGACATACCCAATCCTAGCAACCGTGCTTCGTATGTTTTAGCCTCCCGTCCCCTAATCATTCTTGTTGCTCTTCTCTGCCCTCTTTCTAGAGTCTCAACATCTTTTTTTATATTGTGGCGACCAAACCTGGATGCAGGTTTCCAAAGGTGACCTTACTAAGGCTTTATATAATGGTACTAACACTTTCACGTGATCTTGAGTCTAGTCCTCTGTTAATGCAGTCTAGGATCGCATTGCCTCTTTTGGCTGCCTCTGGACACTGCTGGCTCATATTTAAGTGATTGTCCACTAGAACAGGGGTGAAATCCAAATTTTTTTACTACCGGTTTGGTGGGCGTGGCATGGTGGGCGTGGCTTGGTGGGCATGACAGGGAAAGGATACTGCAAAATCCCCATTCCCACCCCACTGCAGGGGAAGGATACTGCAAAATCCCCATTCCCACCCCACTGCAGGGGAAGGATACTGCAAAATCCCCATTCCCACCCCACTGCAGGGGAAGGATACTGCAAAATCTCCATTCCCACCTCATTCCAGGGGAAGGATACTGCAAAATCTCTATTCCCTCCCTACTCCAGGGGAAGGATATTGCAAAATCTCCATTCCCTCCCCACTCCAAGGGAAGGATATTGCAAAATCTCCATTCCCTCCCCACTCCAGGGGAAGGATACTGCAAAATCTCCATTCCCTCTCTACTCCAGGGGAAGGATATTGCAAAATCTCCATTCCCAACCCACTCCTGGGGGAAGGATATTGCAATATCTCCATTCCCACCCCACTCTGGGGCCAGCCAGAGGTGGTATTTGCCATTTCTCCAAGCTACTCAAAATTTCTGCTACCAGTTCTCCGAATTACTCAAAATTTCTACTACCGGTTCTCCAGAACCTGCTGGATTTTACCACTGCACTAGAACTTCAGTTGTATATTTGTTGATACTGTAAATAAACACAAGCAATCATCCAGATAGACAGATAATGTATTAACCTAGGAAAAATCCTGGTGAAACTAGCTTCTCATTGTACTAATTAGAGATTTTTTTTAAAAAAAAACCTTTCTAATTTATTTTTTGTACTGTGGAAATTTATCTCTGACAAGTTTTTAAATATGAAAATGATTGAGTGTGAAATAATCTTTTTCCATATGTCCTGTTGCGGTAATGGATGATAAAGTGCCACTCCTTTTCTTTGTAATTCCGTAGAAATGGAGATAAAGATGTCGATAAGAATGATGACAAATTAATCATATTTGAGTTCTCATTCCTTTTTCCTTTCGTTTCTTTTTTCTTTTTTTTTCTTTTTTTTCAGGATTCTTTTCACCATGGAAAACTCCAAAGCCTGTAAGTTTTTATTTTTTATTTTTTTCAAATTATTATTCTTAGAATGCATGGCAATATAAGACTCGTGGCTGAGAAGGAAATCATGCGTGTAGAAAGCAATAACCTGCCATGTGAGATTTTTAGGGTACCCTGCTGCCAAATATAGGAATATAAATCTGATACGACCGTAAAAAAGGTGTTTAATCATATACTTATTGACTTGAAAGCAAATATTTCTTACTGGATTTCATGATACTGGTCTAAGAAGCATATAGAAATCATTCGCTTCCCTCTGCCAATGTGAAGACAGGGCTATTTGGCAAATGTACACTTAAAAACCAATTAAAAGAAGAAATGGGGAGGGAGGGAGAGAGAGAGAGGATTGAGAGAGAGAGAGAATGAGAGAGAGAGAGAAACAGAAAGACAGAGACAGAGAGAGCAACAGAGAGAGATAAGAGAGAGACAAAGAGAGACAGAAAGACAGGGAAAGGGAGCCATAAATAGATAATTGATTGATGATTAATTTAGATAGAGATAGACAGAAATAATGGAGGGATAGAGAGAGAGGTAAGTAGGTAAATAGTGGATAGATAGATATGAATGGCTGTAGGTGTGGGTGAGAAAGAGGGAGAAGGAAAGGGGGGGAGGGAGGGAGGGAGGGAGGGAGGGAGAGAGAGACAGAGAGACAGACAGAGAGACAGACAGAGAGAGAGAGACAGAAAGACAGAGACAGAGAGTGCGACAGAGAGAGAGATGAGAGAGAGGGGAGAGGGAGACAGTTAAATAGATAAATGATTGACGATTGGTTTAGCTAGAGATAGGCAGAAATAATAGAGGGATAGAGAGAGAGAGGTAAGTAGGTAGATAGTGGATAGATAGATATGAATGGCTGTAGGTGGTGAGAAAGAGGGAGAGGGAAAGGGAGGGAGGGAGAGAGAGAGAGACAGAGAGAGTGACAGAGAGACAGACAGACAGAGAGACAGAAAGACAGAGAGAGTGACAGAGAGAGAGATGAGAGAGAGACAGAGAGAGACAGAGAAACAGGGAGAGGGAGAGGGAGACAGATAAATAGATAAATGATTGATGATTGATGATTGATTTAGATAGAGATAGACAGAAATAATAGAGGGATAGAGAGAGAGGTAAGTAAATAGATAGTGAATAGATAGATATGAATGGCTGTAGGTGTGGGTGAGAAAAAGGGAGAGGGTAAGGGAGAGCGGGAGGGGGAGAGGGAAAGGGAGAGAGGGAGAGAGAGGGGGGAGAGTAGAAGAGGTTTTAAATCAATTGATGCAGAGATAACAATTCTCCAAAATGGAACCAGTGGATTGATCTTGGAGATTTGAATTCTGGTTGTACCTTGGTAGGAAACCAGTTTGGTGACCTTAACCCAACCTTTGGGCAAAGCAAGGAAGGGCAAACCAGTTCCCCAAAAAGTTCTTAAAAACTGCAGGGACATTCCGAAACAGTCACCAGGTGAGACCCCTGACCTGAAGGCACCAAGCAATTGAAAGACTGTCTATCGCTCTTAACCCTCAACTCATAGGCTACAAGAAGGGAAATCACTCTCTAACTTTCTTCCAAGAAGACTTGGATTTATTTACAAGAACGAGCCAGGTTAAATGACGGCATCCGAAATCCCGAATTTAATTTCAGCCAGGACATCTCTGGACAAGGGCTTACATGCAAGCCACTATAGAAAGAGATCGTAGTTCAAATTTTAGTATACCCTTTGAGATGAATTGGAGAGCCTGGCAAGTGGTTCCCATAAATCTAGACACAACTTATACTTTTAGAATTATGTGTCATATTACTTTAGCTCCAAATTTAATAGCCGGTGGGACAGAATTGCTGCCTTTATGTTACCTTGCTCCACTTCTTAAGATATGATATATCCAGTGGTGGGTTTCACATTATGTTACTACCGGTTTGCCTTGCGCGTGCATGCTCGCTTTGTGTGCACACACTGGTTCACACACGCACCTGCCTTCTGCGCATGCGCCCGGCCTTCCACGTATGTGCTTTGCTCGTGCGCTCACCTTCCGCGCATGCACCCGGCCTCAAAAATGTGCCTAAATAGGATGGGATACTACCGGTTCGGCTGAACTGGTCTGAACCGGCTGAATACCACCTCTGGATATATCTCTACTGGGACTCTAAGAAAAACATTAAAAATAACGTTCTCTGCATATGTTATACTTCTGACAGTATTGCTAATTATTTACAAATGGCTGAGGTGACAGCCCTGTACATAAGACCTGGCGTTGAGTAGATAACTTCAAAATTATGTCGCCGAACAACAAGACGGGTGTAACCTGATTGAGAAAGTAAAAGCTATGGAGTTTATCCGCAGGTTCTCAAAGGCCTTCTTTTCTTTTATTCATTGTAGATGATGGAAAAATGGGAGAGTCAAGGGAGTCCACAGACAAGCTTATCTGCTCCAGCTGGGCCACAGACTATTCCCTTCCCACCAGCCCTTCACAGAAGCTCTTTTCCCGATTCAACAGAGGCCTTTGACCCGAGAAAGCCTGACCCATACGAGCTGTATGAGAAGTCACGAGCTATTTATGAAAGTAGGCGTAAGTGGAAGCCACGGTCCACCTTTGCAGAACCCTTGGCGAAATGTCTATGGAGATTCTTAATCATGCAGGTCATGGTTGTCCCAAAGGAGCTTTTTCAAAAGGCAACAGGACTTGGACTTTCTCCTTGAAGACGTTCCGCTTCTCATCCAAGGAGCTTCTTGTCAGACGCTGATCACAACTGAAGGAGCTTCTTGGATGAGAAGCGAAACTTCTCCAAGGAGAAGCAAAGTCTAGTTGCCTTTTGAAAAAGCCTCTTTGGGACATTCAAATTGGCCTAATGGAATTGAATGTTGTAACTAGTTGTAAACCAGCTGACATTTTTATTTGTTATGGAGATTAAGAGGAGGAAAAAGAAAAAGCTTCATGCATTTGTCTTAAATTTGCTGAAGGCACCCCTGATGATTAACTTCACTAGGAACAGGTGGGGAACGATACTGTTAGAAATTCTGTATACTGAAATTGACTTTTCAGAACAGAGAGTGCACAGTCCACATGTGCTTTTCTGCCTAACTGCCAGAAGGAAGCAGGAAACTTTATATACAGAGAAAAGACATAGCGCATACCACAAATGCAACCACAAATTTATAAACACTGCCACCTGCCGATTGGCTGTAGTTGTTCCACAAAATGCGTGAACGTTGTATTCCAACAGATACAACAGTCACGTCTGGTGAGGGTCACCATTTGCATTTTTGTAAATTGGCACTTTGTGGAGAAATGCTTGCTTTGAGTCTCCCCCCCCCCCTTCAGCAAATCAGTCTTCATTATGGTCATAGACAATCACAGACCACTGAATGTCGGGATGGTTTCACAATGCAGCATGCCTTTGCTTGACGTATACAGTATGTTTTTGTGGTTTTTGCAATGTTCAGTTGAAAATGATGCCATTGCTTTAGATTAAGATCGTGAAATGTGCTTCCAACTAGTTTGTTATATATACAGGTTCGTAGACGTCATATATATTGGAGACTAAACCGTATGATGAATGCTTGCAGGGCAGTGGTTCTGAACCTTTATAGTGCTGCGACCCCTTTAATACAATTCCCCACGATGTGGCGACCCCCAACCGTAAAATTAGTTTCGTTTTGATTTTATCGCGCCTGAAGCCGTATTGGCTAGCGATCTGAACTGCTTGCGAGAGACTCCTCCCCTATGAAGTTTATCGCGCCTGAAGCCAGATTAGGCTAGCAATTGGGAGTGATTGCAGCTGGCTTGAGAGGGAGACATCAGAGCAAAGATTTCTCTCTTTTTTAATTCATCGCGCCTGAAGCCGAATTCGGCTAGCGATTTGAAGAGCCTGCAGCTGGCTTGTGAAGTCAACCATTGGAGCGCGATTCTTCAACTCGCAAGTATACTTCCCATATTTCCGATGGTTTTAGACGACCCCTGGAAAATCATATTTTCCCGACCCACAGGTTGAGAACCACTGTTGTAGGAACTAGGAGTGTCTAGTCTAATTACAAGAAGGACTAGGGGGTGACATTATAGCAGTCTTCCAATACAGGTAGTCCTCGACTTACGACCACAGTTGAGCCCAACTTTTCCACTGATAACTGAGACAGCTGTTAAGTGAATTTCATCCCATTCTATGACTTTTCTTGGCACAGTTGTTAAGGGAACCACTGCCATTGTTAAGTTGGCAACACGGTTGTTAAGTGAATCCGGCTTCCCCATTGACTTTGCTTGTCAGAAGGTTGCAAAAGGGAATCACGTGACCCCCGGGACACTGCAACCATCCTAAATATTTTGAGTCAGTCACCCAGCGCCTGAATTTTGATCACGTGACCGTGGGGATGCTGCAACGGTCGTAAAGTGTGACAAAACGGTCACAAGTCACTTTTTCCAGCACCGTTGTAACTTTGAACGGTCACTCAATGAATGGTCGTAAGTCAAGGAGTATCTGTACTTGAGGGGCTGTCATAGAGAGGAAGGAGACAACCTATTCTCTGAAGCACCTGAGAGCAAGACACAAAGTAATGGAGGAAGACAATTGGAATGAGTAAGCAGAAGACGTAGATATTCCTATAAATTGGCCAAAAGTAATCTCCCCACAGGTAGCAACAATTGAGTAACTATTTGTTCAGCACTAGACAACCTGTATAGGGACGTGGTGGCTTAGTGGCTAAGACGCTGAGCTTTTCGATTGAAAGGTGGTAGTTCAGTGGTTCGAATCCCTAGTGCTGCCATGTAACGGGGTGAGCTCCCATTACTTGTCCCAGCTTCTGCCAACCTAGCAGTTCAAAAGCACGTAAAAAATGCAAGTAGAAAAATAGGGACCACCTTTGGTGGGAAGGTAACAGCGTTCCGTGCACTTTTGGCATTGAGTCATGCTGGCCACATGACCACAGAGACGTCTTCGGACAGCGCTGGCTCTTCAGCTTTGAAACGGAGATGAGCACCACCCCCTAGAGTCAGGAACGCCTATCACATATGATCATGGGGAACCTTAACCTTTACCTTTAGACAACCTGCGCCCCATTGGGTCATCATTTCAGAGTTATTTCCTTACCTAAATTGAGAAACCAGTGACCACTGGTGACCACCGGTGGTTAGAAAAGCGGTGGAAGTAGCTTCCAACTCACTGTCAGCTGACTTTCAACTGACTTTCCTTGCGGAAAGCTATCCGCAAACATTGGAAATGAAGATCGCATGATCAGGGCTGACTGGCGACACGGCGGCCCCGAAGCAGCCCCAACTCTGCCAAATTTAATCCTATACAAGTGGCGAGTCCTGGATTTTGGACCCATTCTATAAATTAACCCATCAGTGGCAGGTTGACTCAAATGGGGACGTATTATTTTGCCAAATGGTGGGTTACAACCAGGGCTGTCTAAGTCACGGCCCAGGGGCCAGATGTGTCATGCATCACCCATGCCTGATTTAGCGAAGGGGGAAAAGTCGCGATACATCATGTGACAACACCGTGACGACACAAGTTTGACACCCCTGGTACAACAATCAAACAGAGTTTTAGCAGTCATTTCATTGACAGAACGTACGAGCACGGCAACGTAGCCAACTTCCATTTAGAATCGGTGTGACATTCCAGGATCACAGTGTGGTTTCATGCCTTCCTCTGTGTTTAGTATTTGAATCATTTTACTCCTCTACAAGGTTTTTACAACAATGTTTTCTCTTTTCTGAGCTTCTGGGTGATCCGGACAGCTATTTGCGGGAATTCAAATCTTTGCACGCCTCCTGGCTCTTACGCTTCCATCTCCTTATAAGTTATTTCATGGAGAAAAGTATATCGGAGGCTTTTCAACCAGTGGGATAGATGAAAGAGTGAGAGACACACACACACAGAGAGAGAGAGAGACAGAGGGAGACAAAGACAAGGACAGAGATAGACAGAAACAGAAATTAAACCAGATTACAATATTGTATATGTTGTGTACTGAAGAGGGGGTACAAAATATTGTTTTATCCTCCTTTGTGAGGGGATTTCTTTTCCTATTCAGAGTTCAAAGTAGAAATTTCTGCTCCTTGGTTTCCGTATTTTGAGACCGACGGAAGCAAAAACAATGATTTTAGTCCTTTTGAGTAAGTGGGGATTCGAAAAGGTGACCTAGAAGCGTCCGATTGATTGATTTTGACTTCTAAGTTTAGACTTCCCTAATGAGGCAGAGGAAGGTACTTGTTCGTGAAGTGGGATGTATCCCTTTGTAACAGTGAGGATGTTGTGGCTGGTGTCATTTGCACAGAACATAGAATAATTGGGTTGGAAGGTACCCTGGAGGTCTTCTAATCCAACCCCCCTGTTTATTTCACCAGAACCTTCTAATTTAACCCAGAAAACATACATGAAGCGTAAAGTGGTCAGAAACCCTTCATATTCCAACACATTCTCTTGTTAACATTCCTACACAGAGTAGGTATATCAACACATGTGATAATCTAATAATTAATAGATTCTTTCTGCCATCAAACAGAAAAGAGCACGTGTAATACCCCTTTCAGAGGAAAATTTCAGATACAGGAGAATGTGAAGACACTCGACACCCTAGCTCGATATATCAGTTTATTTATTCTATTTTAATGGATGCAGAACACAAATTAATTTTTCCTTGGAGGTTCTTTGCTTGTCGTAGACCAGTGTTGGCAACCAGAGTCTTCGGAGAAGGGCGGGGTATAAATGTAAACAAAAAAAAGAAAAAAAAAACGGGAGTACACACAATGCGGGGAAGCACCGAAAACTGTAAGAGCAGCTCCCCAGGGCGCATATGCACACCATATGCTGAGCTTCCAGTTTCCAGCGTGCACATGCAAGCCAGCCACCTGCCCATCTGGTTTTTGGCACACATGCGCGCGCAAAGACCCACCTACGCTCCAGGGAGCTACTCTTCTGGTTTCCCACAATCCCGCATGCACAAAAACCAGCTGGCCTGCACTCTGGAACATAGAAGAGCAACGGTCGACAGCTGGCGTGCCCTAAGAGATGGCTCTGCATCAGGGGTGCAATCTAAAAATTTTCCCTACCGGTTCTGTGGGTGTGGCTTAATTGGTAGGCGTGACTTGGTGGTCAGGTGACTGGGTGGGTGTGGCCAATAACAATAAATAATAAAAATAATAAACAAAGTACACAAAACAATAAGAGGTACCAAAAAACAACTTTCACACTTTACACAGACACAACACAACACAACTGACTCACACCCAATGTAAAAGCAGCTACACTTCACCCAAAATGGCCCCTGCAACAAGCAGGAACCTCACACAACCACAAAAAACTCAAAAACCAACTTCCACATTTTACACACATACCCAACACAACACAACAGACTCACACACAATATAAAAGCAGCTTCACCTCACCCAAAATGGCCCCTGCAACAAACAGGAACCTCACACAGCCACAAAAAGCTCAAAAACCAATTTTCACACTTTACACAGACACAACACAACACAACTGACTCACACCCAATGTAAAAGCAGCTACACTTCACCCAAAATGGCCCCTGCAACAAGCAGGAACCTCACACAGCCACAAAAACCAACTTTCACACTTTACACACACACACAACACAACACAAACGCACAAAATGCCACATACAGCTTTGTGAGATTTTGTGTGTTTGTGTAGTTAGCGTGAAATACTACAGAAACACACCAAATCTCAGAAAGCTGCCCAAATATTTTATTTTATTTTATTTATATTTTTAGAAAAAAGCAGCTAAATTTAAAACTTCCTTAACTTTAAATTGCTATGTCTGAAAAAAATAATAAAACTTAAAAAAAACCCAATTAATTTTTTTTAAAGCTCCCCCCTATGTTACTTACCCAATTGAAGGGACAAGGCAGGCAGATTGAGTTGCTCACCGATGAGATGGATTGCAGGCAGGCAGATTGAGTTGCTAGCTGATGCAATTGATTGCAGCAGCCAAAGTAAGGCAGGAATAGCGAGCAAGCCCGAAAGAAGCAGGAAGCTGCCAAGTAGGCAAGTCGGGACCGGGCGATTGGGTGGGCATGGGCGGGGCAGCCAGGAATTTTTGCTATCGGTTTTCCAAACTACCCGCCCCCATTGCTACTGGATTGCCCGATCTGGTCCGAACCCCTGCTGTGCATGCCATTTCTGGCACGCGTGCCATCGGTTCATCTTCATGGTCATAGGCGATGCTTATCAACTTACATAGCTGCATTTATAAAATACAAACAAAGGTTAAAGTTAAAAACACACCAACTATCCAGAGAGAATAGAAGAGAATTTTCCAAATACGGAAACATCCCATTCTGTGTTTTCCAAAACACAGAACAGAATGCCTTCAAACATGAAAACATGTTTGGCTGAAATTGCGGCCAGAGGCACCTGTGAAAATTCCAACGATGTTGTGATTGCACAAATGGTGCAATTATGCAACGGACATCTGCGTCAAACACATACTGTACAGTAGGTGACAGCCTTTTGAGTCTAATGTCATCGCACCTGTTATCAACAAGCCCATCAATTGGAAATGAGGAGAAATTTCCTGACAGTGAGAACAATCATCCTGTGGAACAGAAGTTGCCTTCAGAACTTGTGGGAGCTTCATCACTGGAAGCTTTCAAGAAGAGACTGGACTGCCATCTGTCAAAAATGGTGTAGGGCAGGGATGGCTAACCTTTTTGCCATCGTGTGCCGAGGAGGGGGGCAGGCAGGGTCACGTGTGTGTGTGCCCACACCTATAATTCTATGTGCCCCGCCCCCACGCATGCATGCATGACCGCCCCCCCCTTCCTGGCACGCGATGGCCTGGTAGGCCTGTTTTTCTCTCTCACCTGGCTCCAGAGCCTCTCTATGAGTCTGGGGAGGGCAAAAATGACCTTCCCCACCCCTCCAGAGGCCAGAAATGGCCCATTTACCAACATCCGGCTGGACAGGAAGTGACTTTTTTGCTGTCCCCAGCCTCCAGAGACCTAGAGAGAATAAAAAAATCACTTCCTGTCCAACCGGAAGTTGGTAAACGGGGCATTTCTGGCCTCTGGAGGGCCTGGAGGGGATGGGGAAGGCCGTTTTCACCCTCCCCAGACTCATAGAGAGGCTCTGGAGCCAGGTGAGAGAGAAAAATGGGCCTTCCCCACCACCACCCAGGCCCTCCAGAATCAGGAAACAGCTTGTTTCCCTACTTCTGGTGGGCCCAGAAGGCCCGAAAACCAGCTGGCGCCCTGAAGCTGAGCTTGCATGCCCACTGATATGGTGGGCATGCGAGTTCACTGGTTCACCATCACAGGTGTAGGGTCTGCTTGGGCAGGGGGTTGGATTAGATGACCTACAAGGTCCCTTCCAACTCTGATAATCTGTATCTGAATTGGGTACGGAGGTCTCTGATACAGAACTTGGTTCTCGAATGGGACAATAATTTCATATATATATATATATGTTTTCTGAGGTTTTCACGGGTGTTTGTATGTAGGTCTTTGGTTGTTCAGGTTTTCTCCCGTGTAAAATTAGAAGTGTCTTGGCGACGTTTCGACGAAGTCTCATTCGTCATCTTCAGGCTTCAGCTTCGTGCTTCTGGGAGGTGGAATCAGTACATGTAAATAGTTCGTCCAATTTGGGAACCCATCAGGCAATACGGTCCAGGAACAATTCTGGAAATAAATGGCCTACAGCTGCTCTGGCTTTCTCTAAACTGAGAACCGTATTTTTCTAGCCTTAAAGGGAAGTCCAGAGAGAGCCATGTCTACGAGGCAGATATCTGATCATTGTAAATAACACAAATCTCTGAAAAAATATCCAACTCTTTCCTAACCAGAAAGGCGCCAAATAGCTTAGAAGGGCCTTTGGGGGAGGTGGGAATCTGTTTTGAATAAAATGCCAGATTGCAAACTTTTCTCTCTTCCCCCCCCACCCCTTCCATAATTCCAGGGAGAGTCTATTCCGAGGGTTTATTTTGCTTTTTACTAAAGTTTTCTATGGAGACCCATTATTACTTCAAAACCAGGCTGTACAAGAACATGTAAATAGCATTCTGCTTTATGGGGCCCTTGCAGGGGTGGGCTTCAAACATTTTAGCAAGGGGTTCTCTGCCCGGTTGCTGGGTGGGCGTGGCCATGGTGGGCGTGGCCTAGTCGACCTCATGCACCATGGGGTGGGGGTTGCCCTCCCTGGGCTCCGGATGCCTTTTTTTCCGGCCTTCCCAAACTTCCGATAGATCTGTTTTTCGCCCTCCGTGTGCGCCCTGCACTTACCTGCATCCAAAATGGGTTGCGTAGGGACTCCTGGGAGGGGAGGGGAGGGGCAGGGGAGGAGTAGGAGCCAGGAGTAGGATTTGGGGGTTTTCCAAACTGCCTAGAATCTTAGCTAGAGGTTTTCCCTGCGAACTCCCAGCAACTCACCCCTGGGTCCTTGGTCCTCTCTGACCTCAGTGGTGTTGTGCCTCGTCCGCTTTCCCCGCAGCCGGGCCCGTCTTATCTGCTTCCGAACGCTGAGAAATGTCCTAGCATGCCTACCGGCCCCAGCCTTGGCTCCATGCCCAGACAGGCCGAGGAAGAAGAAGCGCCTCCAGCCCCCAGCTCTGGCTCCATGCCCAGGCAAACGGAGCAACTAGACCCCTCCCCCTCCCCCACAGCATGTGAGCCTGAGGAAGGTCAATTACCAACAGCTGCAGACTGGAGTGACTCTCGCTTCAGGAGAATTGATAGGCGGCGGCAACAGAAGGAAGGGAGGGGCAGGCCTGGATAAGTGCTGAGTCATGGAGCCACACCCCATGGCCTATATAAAGGATCTGCTTTCTGGCATTCTCTGAGTCAGGCAAAGTCTACCTTATCTTGCTGAAGTCACTTTCTGGTCTCCTGCCTGCCTTGAGAACTTTGCTAGGACTTTGGCAGAGCTGCAGAGGCACGCCTGATTCGGATTTCCCTGACCCGGCCGTCAGCGGAGGAGTGGGACACGACAAGTGGTTTTTTTGCAGACGTTTTGTTACCAGACTAGGTAACATCATCAGTCCACGATGACCTTCCCTAGTTGGGTCATGAAACGTCTGCAAGAAAACCACCAAGCCCAGAGAATACCAAGGACTCTACAGTTCAACCCTGAGCTATGAATATTCTCTTCGATCTGACACATTCTGCCTGTTGCTGCAGATTGTTCCTGCTCTTTAGAAGACTGAATAATCTTGTAAGAAAAGAAAAAAATACCTGCATTCTGGAGAAACTCTAATATTGAATCTATTCAAAATTCACTAGATGCCATCCTTTCTTTCTGTCCAATCTATATCAAAAATGAAGAAGTTTCTTTGAGATCCAGGAGCAAAGTTGGACCAT